>NW_013665648.1:968336-974423 GCF_000517525.1 Limulus polyphemus | reverse complement strand
AAATTCCAATCCAACCAAATTAACGTTACTTATTAATGAAAGTGTGGTAATTCAAGGATAAACTGAACACATCGTTATCTGATCTCCACAACTAAATATTTTAGAGCCTAGTAACGTGCAACGACAGGTGTAGTGGTTTTACAGTAAGAGATATTACACAATGATTTTAAATAAAAATAAAATGCTTTATTACTGGAGATGAGCCGAACATGAAAATAAAAAATCAACTTTCACTGATGAATAATTTGCACTGACCAGGACATAAAAAAACAAGTTCCACCAAAGAAGGAACTTCACTAACGAGTCTTAATTCTCTCGAACATAAGTTCTTCTCTCAAACATCGATAGAAATCTATCCTGTGACCGCCAAAACTGCGTCCGCAGAATATCTTCTCCTTGTAGCTGTCCAACCATAAGAAAACTGGATTACAAAAATACGAAAACATTTCTTCTTCTCTCAAACGTCAATAAAAATATATTCTGTGACCGCCAGAACTGCGTCCGCAGAACAACTTCTCCTTGTAGCTGTCCAACCAACCAGAAAACTGGATTACAAAAATACGGAAACATCTCTTCTTCTCTCGAACGTCAATAAAAATCTATTCTGTGAACACCAAAACTGCGTCCGCAGAACAACTTCTCCTTGTAGCTGTCCAACCAATCAGAAAACTGGATTACAAAAATACGGAAACATCTCTTCTTCTCTCGAACGTCAATAAAAATCTATTCTGTGACCGCCAAAACTGCGTCCGCAGAACAACGTCTCCTTGTAGCTGTCCAACCAATCAGAAAACTGGATTACAAAAATACGGAACATCTCTTTCTCACGTGACAGTACCACGCATGTACGCGAGGTGGTGTTGGTGGTGGGGGAGGGGGTGACGCCCGAACCCCCTATTTTTGTGGTGGAAAAAAATATGCTTATATAGTTATATCACAGTTTCTTATGGTATTTAACTTTTTCTACATAGTCTACATTCTTCTGATGAAGTGTTGGCAGTTTTTGTCTTGAAATAGTCCCCAGATCCCTCATAGCATTAGCATGCTGATTGTGCTTCACACAATATGTATAACTTTTGATCTCATAAATTAGACCCCCCTTCACACATTATGTGTACTGGTCTGAGTCCTCTACACACAAGTTTAAGTAGGATACAATACAACTATCTCATGAAACAGTATATCAGTTACTTGACTGGACCTGTTACAGTAACACTTCATGCCGGATTTAGCAAGTTACAAAGTAGAACTTAGAGAAATTTAAAAATTGTGTAGAGATATGAAATACACTCATTATCAAAGAATAAGGCATTTAGTATTTGCATACTAAAAAATCGTTTTCTGTATTAGTTAATTCATAAATAAAAACTATCCAAACACCTTTGCTTTAGCAAGCGAGAGTGGTTAAAAAGGCCTTTTATTAACGCGTTAACGATCATTCAAGATAAATATCTAAATATTTTGCTTTGGAGATTCAACAAAAACCGTAAAAAAAATCTGTTCTACCGATGAAAAGAGTTTTGAATTTCGCGCAAAGCTACACAAGGGCTACCTACGTTTGCAGTCCCTAATTTAGCAGTGAAAAACTAGAGGGAAGGCGGCTAGTCATCAACACCCCCGCCAGCTCTAGCTACTCTTTTACCAACGAATAGTGGGATTGACCGTCACATATAACGCCCCCTTGGCTGAAAGAGGGAGCATGTTTGGTGGATCTGGGAGTTGAACCCACAACCCTCAGATTAAGAGTCAAGCGCCTTAACCACCTGGCTATGCCGGGCCTCAAAAAAGTTAATGAAGGAAATGTCACTTAACTTTTTCACTTGTTAGCGAATAGAATTAATATAAATCTTTCACCCAAATACACCACTTCTCTTTGTTTTTGCTGGTTGCTTTTCAAAGATTTATGCTAAAGAGGATGTAATAATTACACAGCATTGCTAAGGAACTACGTATGGTCATCATTTACTAAAAAATGCAAGTAATGACATTTAGGATCTAGACGTGAAACGACATACCGGTAGGTATTTCTGTTTGAAGCGTTTCTAGGAAAACCTCGGAAGATAACAGGGGAGCTCGAAAACAGCTATTCCTCTTCGCCCCACTCGAGGTTAAGGTAGGGGCACGATCGATCTACACATCCATTATTTGTACCTTGTAGATTTTAGCAATCGCAATCTCATTTATGAATTTGTAATTTCCGTAGCTTTTACTCGCGTCTGTATCATGATAAAAAAAGCACGTCAATGAGATAAGAAGATTAACAATAACGATATTTTTCAGATACTTTGTTCAATTAATTAATTTTCCATGTTGTATACTATATTGTAAAGAGTTTTCTAAGTTTTATATTATCACTAGATGACGCCACTTTACGACTACTCCAAATTAAGGTTAATGTTTCTGGAAGACTGCTAAACCAATGAGCTACAACAAATTGGATAAGCGGCAATAAACATTTAATAAGAACACTTTTTTTGACAAACAGGACAAACGACAAATTTTTTTTAATATCTCCCATGACTAATTAGGCCTTAATTTGAAACGCTCCAATTTTTGTTTCTGACCTATATCTGTCATGCTGAAGTCTCGTTGCTGTTCCCCATGTATGGTGAACTGGCATTTCATCATGGTACGTTTTGAAAAATTAGATATAATTTACTTGTATGATTCTATGACTCGTAATCCGACAAGCCTTACTTATTTTTAGAAATCACCATGGCATTGCTCTGAATATTTAAGTATAATCTTACAAAATATAACCCCCCTTGTTAAAGGTGTCTTATTAACTGTTTTATTTCTTTTAAGTTTCTTGGTTGATTAGTTTTAAAATAAAATTTGAAATCCTTAAAGGTGTGGACAGAATACTCAGAAAAATATCGTTAGTTCGAGGCATTATGGGAAATATCTTAAGATACTTCTTTATAGTTTTAAGCGCCCTTTTGGAGTTAATTACAATTACAATCATGTAATATAAAACAGAAAGCGTTGGCAAGTTTGTGAGTTGTTCTAACACGTTAGTAGGCATGCGCCTGTGAATTCCACGCTTAATGTTTTCTTAGTTATTTATCATGTAATATGTAGGTATGTCATTTTAAAAATTTTGATAACAGTTTATTAGGGAAACTCATAGAATAATGTGAAAACTAAATATATAAAATTCACAACTAAACTGACAATTACGACTATCGGAACACAAATGTATTAATAACTTTAGCCCGAACAGAGAAATGATTGTGTAGAAAAACGAGATTTAATTCTTGGAATATTTAGACTAGTTTCAAGATATTTTGTGAAAAATCTTACCTCCATTATCAGTTTGGCTTATCACAAAACGTCAGTCAAGAGTGTCAAAGATTTGTAGATTGTATGCAAATGGGGAGGGAAGGAGTAGTATGTGCACAAAATGTTTTTTTCCTATTACACTTGGAAACATTTGCGATAATTAGATAGACGATATTTATAAAAATTATCATACTGCTGATTCAAAATTAATCGACAAGACACATTAACCTGTACATGATCACGCAGAAAACTACGTACATAGTCGTGTGATGCATCATGGTCACAGTACATGGTAATTATGTGTGTAAAAAACACCTTCCAAACCATATTCAAGCAATTTTGAACAATTCACTGCTACGTGTACGTTGTCTTCCGCATTGGCAAATATGTCCATGAGTTTCCTGAATGCAGTCGTCTGAACAGCAGAAGTGGCTTTTGAAATCCACGACACGGGTGGTGATGTTCAACAGAGTCATCATTCGCTCCAATCTTCACAAGAGATTGATACTTTTTTTTTATCCTACCGTGTTCAGCTTGAGATTTCTTAGCCTTTTAGTGTAGTTTTTATGTTATATATATATAAGACTGTTCGTTTTGGATTTAATAGGGGAGTATCATTTCGTTTATATTGTGTGTGTGTTAAGGTAAGTTATACATAGAAACGATAGTTATGAGAAGTTTGCTTACGTAACTGTTTACAAATCATTTGTTGCATACTTCAATTTTTGTGAACTGATGTGGTGTTACACGGACCTTTTGAATTTTTCTCGTTGCTTTTAATGAGTACTGTTACATCATAACGTTTCGTAGTTTGTAGAAAGTTCTAGGCCTCAGTCTCTCTCTATATATATATATACATATATAGGCAGCCAAGATAGTGGAAATAAGTTAAGTTAGTGAAAGTGAAAGTAAAAGTGAAGTTAGACTACGTGTGAGTTTAGCCGTAACGGGCGATTTCTAAATTGAGTTTCACAGCTTGTATTGTAATAACAGAGATAGAGGGGGAATAATTTTTCTTGTCAAAGGTTGTTCTAAATTAATTGAACCTACCTGTATGGACGAAAAATGGACAATTATTTAAAGCTCTGGATAGAACTGTGATAACAAATAGTGTAATGAATTTTTTGTACATAAGTTTTACTTGTTTTGAATATATCATTTTAAAACAAGGGTATTGTGTGCTGTCTGTTTATTGTTGAAATGTATCGCCAACAAATCACAAATATCTACTTTAAAGAATACGGCCCTATAAAAACTTGACATTTTAATTCCACCTTTTAGTGTAGTTTTACGTCCACCTTTTAGAATGGTTTTTACATCCACCTTTTAGTTTAGTTCTAACTTCCCGAAGTTGACTATATTCTTTGAGGTTGGTCTCTTCCGGAAACTAAATCAACGGAGAAGTGATTCACTACTAAAACTAATGTTAAGTACATGTTTTAGCCATTTAGACTTTGCCAGTCAAAATAAGACGGTGGGAAAATCTTAAAGTTGGAGAGAAATTTGGTTACAAAGCATTATTATCAATTACAAAGTAACACTTTGATCAAAAACAATGGAATAAGGAAACACTAGAGACATAAATCTTACCTCCATATTTTCACGTAACCGATATGCTAGTGCTCATGATATCTAAGTAGAAATTTAACATAGAAATAGTGTTCCTTTTCTCCTCCCCTTCCCAGTGGCTCAGCAGTAAAAATTGGGCTTCGATACACGTTATGGACCTAGCACAAACACTCAAACTAGAACAAAAACTTACCTTTTCTCCTCAAATAAGATACAGGCTTTGAGAGAAATATTGTCAACTACATGAGCTGTTAGGTTCGATGGCATTCGTAATACTTTTGTACTTACACAAGAGTCACAAATCAAAGAGCCCACAAACGTCCATGCTTTAGACTTCTTGTTAAAACATTAAATCCAACGTGTAATAAGCTCTTTCAAAATTATCTTCAAACTATATTTCAATATGAAATATTTTTTGAGACTACTACTCTACACAGATGACAAAACCTTTTGACAAAAGTTTTTTTTTCATTACCCATTCAAGCCGTCTCCAGCCATTATTAGTCTCAAAGTGGGTTCCTCGTCATCGAATTCACCTGTATTCTTTGTGAACTGGATTAATTCACTTTTATTGATCTTGGGTCCAGTCATCGAACTTTTTTGATTCTTAGATTGAACAAAAACAAGAACGAAACACTAAAACTCTTTCTTATTACTTATAAGGTTTATTATTACTATAAAAAAAAGTAAATAATTTTATATAAAATGTGATAAAACGTGTCTGAATATCATCAGTCACATATGTAGACAGATAGATAAATATGAATATTTTTAGTGGGTCTCCTTTAGTTCTTCAAACAGATCTCTTGCGCTCAGAGAGACTCACTTGTACCTAGAACAAGGGAATTTAATGAGGTTTCGAGTGAGATTGGGGTGTCATTATACTCATTTTGGTAAGACTAATATTAGATAATAACATATATTTATATCTATCGTCATGCTTAATACTAGAAATCAACTATTTCTACATCTATTGTTATTTGTAATATTATAATGTTTAAGTATATTTATGTCTACTTTCGTGCCCAATACCAGATAAGAAGCTCGTCAAAGCTGCGATTACGTGCTGTCTGTTTGCGTTTTCTTGTTTTATTGAACTGGAATAAACTTGGACTCAATTACTTAGTTTTGTTGTTGTTTCGAATATCATAACCTACGCTAATCAGCCACCTTCTGTTCACCACCTACATCATATAAAATAGCAAATAGACATTGAAAAAAATTTAATACGTGTTT
>NW_013665648.1:965807-967406 GCF_000517525.1 Limulus polyphemus | reverse complement strand
ACGAAAAATTAACTAACGAACGGAGACGTAACAATATATATACCGCAAAGCCCTTTCTTTACCTTTACAAACACTTAACCACACCTACAGTTTAAAGCCAAAAGAATGAAGGAATCATAGAAATAACTCCCAAGATTTTAAATGCTAACTGTTAAAGGGGGGTTCTTGTCTTTTATAGGGAGCTTTAGTCCATTGAGTCCCACTATATATCGAACTTTGACATGGCTTAAAAGGAAATAATGTTAATAAATGAAAGGAAACAATATACGAATGCATTTAACAACATTACTACTCTCTCTATTCTTTTTATAGTGTCAGTTCTTAAGAAACTACACATTCATTTCAAACATCCATAAGCAACACCATTCGTTCCAAGAGTACAGAATATCTTTAAGCTATTTTGTGATGTCTTCGAGTTTAAACTGATTTAAAAAAAACTATGCAAAGATATAAGATTGGATATTTGTCAGTTAGGTGGCGCGCCAGGCTTTTTGGTGGACTATATTGGGAGAAAAATTGCACTCATCTCACTCTCTCTCTTGTATAAAAAAACAAATAAATGAATACATCATAAAGTCGTGAAAAAATATTTAACAGCAACGTTTCAAAGTTATGTAATCTAAGTAAACTAAGTTCTTTAGAACCAGGGGCTCCCAAACTGGGGGCTGTAAAAAAAAGTGTAAGGGGACGTAGCAAACACACACGATACACAATACTGTTAAGGAACTCAGTGTCTATAAATTAACTGGGTGAAAGACCTCAATATGAATGATTTTCTAGGGGCTTTGGCTGAGAAAGTTTGTGAGCACATACTTTAGCTGACACCAATGTATCACGTTAAACAAAATGTTGAAAATATTAAATATTCAGTTTGAAATCGTTCTAGCTAATTTATCCCAATTGTAATTTAGATATATTTATGAGCGAAAAAAACAGGGATAAAATAAAACTAAATAAAAGTTGTCCTAAAAATTTTTAATCTGTGGTATGCTGTGTGAAATGTATCTGTAACAGTTTGACAGTGAGAATATGAATTATAGAAGTAAAGATATCAGTTATCTACTTGAACTGCACTGTCAAATATCTTGAGCTACTAGGGCGGGTAATTTTTCATCAAAGAACCTCAAATATTGTTTTAAGATAAAGTAAAACTTATTTAATAAAAAAGTTATATTATAGTATTTATATGTTTCCATTCAGTACGAAAATTCAAAATATTTCAATTTTACCACAATGTATGAAAATTAGGTATTAATAAAATAATGTCGTTTGCTTGGGATCATATTGACTTCAATCTTAGGATATATTACGAGTACTGTTACCCAAAACTTTATTTTTAATAGGTAAAGTATTAATAGCAACAAATAGTTTCTAAGTTTGGTGATTCTAATTTATAATGTCTATCTACATCTTGGGGTGTTTTAATCAAATAACGGCTTTAGGGTTTTTTATTAATGTGAAGTTTGAAAACTCTACTTGTTTCCTTGTCCTGAACAAAAATGATTAATTTATAAAATATCTTGAATGGCGTTAATTTGCTCTAGTTTTTTTTTTTTTTCTAAACTTCTTTAAATTTCAGTCGTGGGAGGCTCAAGGCAC
>NW_013665648.1:959691-964821 GCF_000517525.1 Limulus polyphemus | reverse complement strand
TATTAAATGCCAAAAACAGTGGCTCAGTCCTAGACAAAAAACCATTTCCGACCCAAAAACCTGGACTCCATCCACAGAAAGTGATGTTTTGCCTTCAGTGGGACATCAAAGGAGTAATTCATTTCAAACTCCTCAATTCAAAGCGAACTTTCAATGCAGAGATCTATAGTCAGCAACTGGAATGTTTAAATCAAGCCCTTCATTCATCAATCAGTAAGGTGTTCTTCTTCTCCATGGCAATGCACGTCCACATGTGGCACGTTTGACACAACACAAGATTATTGAGTTGGGTTGGAAATTTCTCCCCCACCACCATAGTCTCCAGATATGGCACCATCAGATTACCATCTTTTTCGTACGCTGCAACACTATCTTAAAGGGAAAACGTATGGAAATGTGGAAGGTGTTAAAGAGGACATCAACATGTTTTTTGCTTCAAAGCCAAGTAAATTTCTTTAATCAGTGCATTAACAACCTGATTGTAAGATGGAAAAGCATCATTGATAAGAATGGAGACTATTTCATTTAATAAATGTTTTGTTTTGATATATAAGTTGTTCGAGTTTTTTTCATCTTACAAAAAGCGACATTAATTTCTTGATGACCTAATACAAAGATCGGAAGTATATAATAGTTGACGCCTGCCTGTGTACATTGACAGAACTAATTGAATCTGGTTGATTTGGTCGTTTTTTGTTTTTTTCGAGAGATAAATAAATACACTACTGCATTCATTATTTTATATTGTACGGGCAATATTTCTCTTAATCGGATTGTTAGGATATAACAAAAGAATATACGAATAAACTATTTTACGTATTTCATTACCGAGCGAATATTCTGACCATCCTGAAACAGCAATTAGAATATTCAGTCTTCCTCCCTATGGGAATATTTTGGCCATCCTGAAATGGTAATCAAGATCATCAGTCTCCCTCTCTATATAAATATTCTACGATTGTTTGTTTGTTTTGGAATTTCGCGCAAAGCTACACGAGGGCTATCTGTGCTAGCCGTCCCTAATTTAGCAGTGTAAGACTAGAGGGAAGGCAGCTAGTCATCACCACCCACCGCCAACTCTTGGGCTACTCTTTTACCAACGAATAGTGGGATTGACCGTCACATAATAACGCCCCCACGGCTGAAAGGGCGAGCATGTTTGGTGGGATGCGGATTCGAACCCGCGACCCTCAGATTGTGAGTCGAGCGCCTTATCCACCTGGCCATGCCGGGCCCCAAATATTCTATGATCAACCTGACACAGCTTATAAGTGCCTGCTTGTCTCGCTTTGCAAATCTTCCGTCAGTTTTGAAAAGATTATCAAAAGCATCTGTCGTCCTTTATATCAAAAGTATCTGTCATCCAATATAATGAACAGAAACATCAATATCCCATTTTTTCACCAATTGAAAGTATAAAAATTAAACGAACATTACACTTAAAAACAGAGATTGAGTCACTGATGTCCATTCATGCCAAATACAGGTAAGGAGCTTTTGTACTTTTTTCTCTGTAATGCAATAACAAAAATTACATGGAACTTTCTTCTTCAATTAGTACGCAATATATGCACATTACATGTTAAAAATTATCGTATATTAAATCCGTTAGTTAATTCATATAGAACTTAACTGTGTTCAAGTGACAATGCTTAGCTATGTAATATCAACTTCATGTCTCAGCCCACTCAGGTGAGTATAATCCAAGTCAGTTATTTTTAGAATGTATTGCTAATTCAGCGCTGTTCGACGTACATGCGCTGTCAGACAACTGAGCCAGATCCTAGGAGAATGTATGTGCCAAGTAGAACTGAAAGCAAGAACAAGTCGCATAACACTAATCCTGTTACCACTCTGAATGTTGCCTACTTATTTATCGCATTAAGTTTAAGACGTTGAACTAATGATAGGACGTCAAATTTGAAAATAGATAAATGTTACACGTAGATCAGAAAAGTGAAAATCTTAAATCTTAACGCTATATTTACCAATTGGGTCGGCCGTCATCTGTTCTTCAAACACATTTAAAAAATAAATAATACACCAAATTTTTTGTTGGATCTAAATAATATGTGAGTCACAACACACACACACACACAAAGAACAAAAATACCACCAGTATTGCAATTAATGGCATTAATTACTAATGAATAGATAATAAATGATTATTTTGCATAGAAAAAGTGATTTCATTCTATTTTTTATCACTTCCTTTACACTGAGTTTCCTAATAAAAAAAAAATCAATATGTTGACCTCGACGGTACTGAGCGATATAAAACCAACTTGGTAGTTTGAGGGTTAAGTACAGTTAACAGTTATGGAAAATTTTTGTGTGAAAGGTACAGACACAGTATATATACACAACAGAACTACAAGGAGAGAAGAAAATTTAGTTGTATTAATTTGCTTGAGGACACACTGATATACCTATTACACCGAATAAATATATTTAGAATTATTAATAAAACATTCTGAGAGTTTGTTTTTGAATTTCGCGCAAAGCTACACGAGGGCTACCTGCCCTAGCCGTCCCTAATTTTGCAGTGTAAGACTAGAGGGAAGGCAGCTAGTCATCACCACCCAGTGCCGACGAGGCCTTTCACCAAGTTGAATACCAGTGCTCTTCAGACCGGCTTAAAAACGACAGACATAGTAATGGTTGAGACGCTATTTTTTTTTTTTAGAAAATTGCTTGAGAGCAACTAAAATTAATGAAAATGTTGGCACTATACAATTTTAGTTGTTTTTTTTTATCGCATGTTACAGTTGAAGTTTGAATGTATGGTCCCCCAGTGGCACAGCAGTATGTCTGCGGACTTACAACGCTAGAAACCGGGTGTCGATACCCGTGGTGGGCAGAGCACAGATAGCCCATTGTGTAGCTTTGTGCTTAATTACAAACAAATTGAATGGGTGTTTTTTTTTTAATTTGCTAACACAATGGGAAAACACTGTCAGTTCAGTCATACAGTTTACATCCTAGTGGAAGCATCAAAATGACAAATAAAGTACAACACATTCGTACGTTGTTCTATGACTGAGTGTTACAGATCTGAAACCGATCTAATTCAATGGCATTTTTCTACACAATTTACAGTTTTAGTGATAACAAAAAAATTACAGTTAGGTGTGATGAAAGCTTTTCAAATAACCATTTTCTTCGTATTTTTATTGACGTTTCAGTACAAGTTTTATTTTTACCTCATTAGTAACACATTTATTTTAGGGAGCAACTGAATCATACTCGCTGTTCAACACAAAAAATTCTATATGATTTTTTCTGTGACACACCCTATACATTGTTTCTAAGCAACAAGCACTAAACAAGTTTTTATAGTGTCACCATTTCTGTGGTTAACGAAAGAATAACGACAGTTGGAAATATAATTTTGAGACTTTGGATGGTAACATTTATTGTTTCTGTTAGTTGAAATCACACGAAACACATTTGACAGTTTAGAAAAAAATAACGTAAGAAGAACAAAAACAATGTAATATCATAATATTAAGTTTTCAGCTTAGAGTAATTGTGCAAGAGATAAGCTGATTTTCATCAATATAACGGTAATGCTGAACTTTGCCTAGCTGTGTGTTGTTCTACCAGTTCATTAGAGGCAGGATAACGGAGGATTGGTATCCTAATTTTCTTACTTCTCAAAGTTTCTCATAAGTTGACAAAGGAGACGAACTCAAAGTTCTGTTATGACCAGGATGAAGTTATATTTTTCACTGTATGTTCAAAACTAGCATCTTCAACCTGAGCACCTAGAAGTTGTTCTCTGTCTTACCTATACAGAAATGTCCTGTATATCAGTTTGTCTGCTCGGTTCAGTGGATCTTCATGTCACTCTTCACATCCATGATAAGAGCTAGCTATTGTACTTACAGCGAAGTTAAAACTCAACCTGTTAATCAGTATAGTTAATAGGATATATACTGTTGTTGGCTTAATATGTGTATTTAGGATGAACCTAAACCTCCTAACCTTGCGAAGCGTCTTCAGTTGTTAGTTAGATTACGGCCGAAATATCGTTCACAGCGAGGGTATTCAACTGTTGAAACAATGCTTTCTAAGCTTTATAATAGAAGTATAATGATAGCCAATAAATCAAAGTGGTAGTGCTAACCGTTTTCACTGCAAAACCTCAAGACGCTTAAAATCGGCTAGTGCGACTGACAGAATTACTTTGAGGTTTTGGTCACATTTTCATTGATTTCAGTCACAGGTATGATACTCTTGTTGACCCCCCCCCAAAAAAAACAAAAACATATTGAGTGGACTGTCTTAGACGTGTCTATTTGAAGCACATAATATGATGATCTGTGTTTCAGCACTTTAAATATGTTTTGCTTTTGGAGGATTTTCTTAGGATTTTAAATATGTAATGCCTACCTAGATATTCCTTCGAGGTCAAGAGGTGAATCAACATGAGCTGTTCTGATGATTCTCCAATTTCAGACTAAGCTATTTATCAATAACTTTAAGTAATTCTATTTCTATTGCAAGTTGAACAGCTTCCCCAAATGTTGTACTTCCGTTTTCTCAAGTCTGATGTCTGTGGGTGCTTTAATGGTCTGAAGCGTCTGCAAATGGGGTCTAGGATAACTACAGGTGTATTGGTGATAGTGACTAGAGTAGCCATGGCTATTATTCCTGTAAGTGGGTGTTGGAACCGGGTAAGTTTTCTGTGTAGATACTGAGACTCCGAAAGATGATGGAAGTGACTAGAAAAACACTTGGCTGGTATTCCTGTGAGTGGTTGTTGGAACCGGATAAGTCTTTTTAGTGGAATGAAACTCCGAACAAAAATAGCAGTGACTAAATTAGCGCTCGGTTAGTATTCCCATGGAAGGATAATGGGACTGAATAAATATTATATGCAAATGTTGAGGCTCCAAATGTTGATTGCAGTGACTAAAATAACAGGCCATTACCACTTGTTTTAAAAGTGGTGAGGCCAAGAAATTTATGTGTTTAAAATCAGGCATTCATCAATATAGGAGGGGATTGCGGGTGTGGTAAAATTTCCTGGGAAAATTTGTAAATTACATAAAATTATATAATTTGGGGATTTTTTTTATCACAGAATTACCTTATCACAACTATAAGGTTTTGAATACTTATCTT
>NW_013665648.1:956728-959136 GCF_000517525.1 Limulus polyphemus | reverse complement strand
AGCTAGTCATCACCACTCACCGCCAACTCTTGGGCTACTCTTTTACCAACGAATATTGGGATGAACCGTCACATTATAACGCCCCAACGGCATGTTTGGTGGGACGAGGATTCGAACCCTCGACCCTCAAATTGCGAGTCGAGTGCTCTTACCACCTGGCCATGCCGGGATCCTGGGAATGAATTTTAGGATTTTTGCACATATCCACGCAATATTTATCTGCACATAATTTTAAGCTGAAAAATCCCAAGGAAGGCATCTAGTTAATAACACCCACCGCTTACTATTGGTTTTGATAAAAGAGTTAGCATAAAGAATCACATATAAAATGTAATAGACATAAATACAAGGCAAAACTCGAGCCCTTTCGAATAGTTGACTATTCTTCTTCAGGACAACAAAGGGTGACCTTTAGCCTGCGCAATGAAATATATAGTAGGACGCGTGACGTCATGTAAACCGGAAGTCCCAGTTGAGTTGAATCTGATGACCAGCCAATCCCAACTCAAGCCGTTAGTCCCCCATGAATGGAGAATTCGTTTGTAGAGAGAAAAAACAAAACAATTATTATTAATTTTCATTATGTATGAAGCTTTTGACTGATAGAGAAAAATAAATACATATGAAGATGAGAGCTAGAGAAAATAATAATGTAAATCAATACCTGAAATAATAATGTAGAGAAATAGAAGCATGAATAAACATGTGAATAATAAAACTTTATAAGTTTAATGACAAGTTAGTCGAAATTTTTTTAGAGACGCTCGAAGGTCAACAATCCCAGGATCGAGAGTGATGCCATTCAGTGTTACAGTATTTAACAGTGCTATCTAGTAAGCTTCTTTAATTTCCATGTTTCTGTTTGTTGTAA
Source organism: Limulus polyphemus (assembly GCF_000517525.1). Lineage (NCBI taxonomy): Eukaryota > Metazoa > Arthropoda > Merostomata > Xiphosura > Limulidae > Limulus > Limulus polyphemus. The sequence continues at coordinate 958,265 of NW_013665648.1, read as the reverse complement.
AATTTGTCTCTGTACCTGTCAGTATCATGTCGTCAAGAGAGTGGTCAGGCATGTTGAAATGCTCTGCAACCGGAAGTTCTTTGTTCGTTTTTATTGAAGATTTGTGGTTATTAAACCGCTCCCGTATAGTTATTTTAGTTTGGCCTACATACTGGAAGTTGCATTTTCGGCACTGGATTAAATAAATAGCGTTTTCCCACAATAAATTCACTAACGTAAACGATATCAGTACACAGTTTAAAGAAAAATCCAGTTGTTCACCCCCAGTCAACAGAGAACCACACTTAGAGAGCTTTATTACTGCAATTGAGAATGAAGTAATTCAAGACATTAACTCTGACTTAAAAGTACGGAATAATCTCTCCTACAACGAACATGCTGCTCTAATTTCACTGAAACATGACAATGACATTATTATTAAACAAGCTGATAAGGGCGGCGCCACTGTCATTCAGTACAAGTTCGACTATATTAACGAAGCTTGGCAGAGATGTTTTAATCGATAAGCTCCATCGTCAGCCCAGATGGTACACCGTAGAAGTTCTGTGGGAATATCATATTCCTCCTAGGCAACTTGAATTTTTAACTAGTTTTATTTTGTTATTAAGAAGACAGAAATTGCCATTTCTACGAGATTAAGTAGATTATATTAAAATGAGTTTATATCAACACAACGTCGTTGCAGTTCATGTCCGTGTCGCTACATTCCTACCAGCTTGCAAATAGCCATGCTGCAGCCCTGCAGCGTAGTTTACACTACAAAACGCTCTGTCTTAAGGTTGTCGTATCCACCCCTCCTGCATGCTCCTTTCCATAACCCATCTATTGTATGAGAACCACAGTTTCCTAGCGACCGTTTCAACACTCCGATCACACAGATATCCCAACACTGATAATAGAACATGATGGGATTTTCAACATATATGGGATGTTAGATAAGAAAACGCTGTTTGTATGAGCCTCCCAGTGCACATAATAGACCCTGACAAAATTTTCAATCTGTATATAACGTTTTGTAAACACTGGAATAAGCAGTGATGTGATTTTCAAGCTGGAAATAAAGTTACGTAAACGCTTGTTGTGGTGATATTATAGAACTAATTTTCGACTATGATAGGATTTTCAAGCTGTATATAGCGTTATGTAAATGCTAGCTGTGGAATCCTAGCATTATTTACAAACTATGGTAAGATTTTCAAGCTGTATACAACTTTATGAAAACGCTGGTTGAAAGAGTATTTCAACACTGCTTATAGACCACGATAGAATGAATTATCAAGCTCTACAAAGTGTTATGCAAACGCTGGTTGAAGGAGTATTTCAACACTGCTTATAGACCACGATAAAATGAATTATCAAGCTCTACAAAGTGTTATGCAAACGCTGGTTGAAGGAGTATTTCAACACTGCTTATAGACCACGATAGAATGAATTATCAAGCTCTACAAAGTGTTATGCAAACGCTGGTTGAAGGAGTATTTCAACACTGCTTATAGACCACGATAGAATGAATTATCAAGCTCTACAAAGTGTTATG
>NW_013665648.1:949574-955898 GCF_000517525.1 Limulus polyphemus | reverse complement strand
TTTTTTTTTTTTTTTTTAGACTGTGAATTTGTTTCTAATGTAAATGCAAAAATTTCAGTTTGTAAATTTCGTGTTTTTCAATGTTTGGATGAATTTGTTAACAAAAAATTTAAACTAGCTTGCATTTAATTATATCTTAAAAGTTATATAAACCATCGATGTTGTTGTTGTTTTTTTTCTCTTTGTTGCTTGTTTGAAGGCAACCTCCAGATAGTTTCTGCGGGAACAGGTTTGAACAACATTCCTTAAACTAACTTAAAGCTATTCATCATTTGACCTGCTTCGATGAAAAAGTACAATAGGGGTTAGAGCATCTTATCTTCCACTTGGCAGTTGAAGCCTTGGCATTGGCGATTGGTTGCCTAAACAACCGAATGATCGAGTTTTCAGGTGGACGACGCACTGTAGAAAATTATGTATTGAGTACGAAAGGTGTAACCGATCTTTATTAATAATTTATTGTTGTTATCACTCGTCCAGAGAAATTTCAAAGAGGGAGCATTCAACCATTAACAGTACCAGTACCACGCGCCCTTCTGAGAAGCCGTTTTAGAAAAAAAAATAAAACCAGGGAGAATACAAATATTAACTTTTACTTGCAATGAACTTTCTAAAAAAGTCTCTATTAATCGCCTGAAAGCAGAAAGAAAACTAAATGTAAAAGATGACGAACTACGATAGATTGAAAGTTGTAATCCTTGGAAACTCCAGAGTTGGAAAATCAGGTAAGGCAATGTATTCACTAGAACATAAAACAACTTGTAGCAACTAGAATCGTTACAGTGTTTTTAATCTAAAGTACATTGTTGACAAGCGTTGAAAGGGTATTTATGATATAAGGGACGTTGTTGACAGTGTTAGTAGGATACTTATGATAATAGTTGAAGACTTCTGATGTTGGTAGGCCGTTTTAAACATACAGGAGATTGATTAATTCAAAAGTACAATAACAGAAACTTTTACATTAAGAAAATTCTGATTTTAATTATTACAATGTGTCAACATTGAAAATTCAGACTGCTTTATTGAATGTAACTGTTGTTTAATACTCATAACATAGGTAAATTAATATGTAGAATTATACACGAAATTTTCTCTACGTTAAAATGCTTTTATTTGTGAGCTTTCGGCCCTCTTACCGGAGCCTTCATCGGGCAACAATGTACAATTGTTGCCCGATAAAATTAACTGTTAACTGATGATGCCTTGTTGTTAATATGGCGTCGAAACGTTGTAATAAGTTAAATCAGAATTTCTCTACTGTAAAGTTGTTCTTACTGTATTTATATTTTGAGTTAAATTTCATCATCAAACATTCAAAAAGAAGATTACTTGTGCTAGTATTGTTAGAATACCTAAACATAAAACGCAATACAATGTATGGACGCTGCCATTACTACGATACATACAATATACTGAATATTTACATAAGTTCGTGTTACTGTAATGCCTAAAATAATTTTTTTTTCGTACTCTAACAGTTCGATCATATCTAGAAAGCGATTTATTTTTACGCGAGATAGTTACAAAGTTACTTAAAATAACACATTGCACAAGCTAGCGTTGCTATGATGTTTAGAATACAATCAACGTTCATAAACCACTAGCTAATATGCAGTATTTTACTATAGTAAACTAGAAATTCCATGAATGCGATGTTAGAACTTATAGTTGAACGTCAACTAAGAACATACGAATGTTTTGAAATGTGTTTAGGTTGACGTGTAATAACTGAACAATGCCAATTATTCATTGTTGAGTCTAACATTGGGGATATGTGCTTTAAATTCTGATATGGAAGATTACTGCTGTAAGGTGATAAATTAATTCCACAGACCTTTGATATACAAACTTTGCAGGACTTTGAAACGTGCCAGTTTTTTCGCATAAAAACTGTTATGCTGACCAACATAGTTGCATTTTGATACAATCAGTGAGCTGCTGAAAGGCATCCATAAGTTAATGAAAACTAGGATTACTTAAATGCTTCGTAGAAATACTTAGTTTTTTGTGTCCACAACTGTGTAACTTTTTACTTGCAAGTTATATTTTTAGTAATATACTTTTATTATCAAAGAACAGATTTACGTTCTCCTTCTAAAATATGAAATTCTTTGGCATGATTTTTTTCTAGGAGTACTGTTGCGCAAAAGCATTTTATATGTGATATGTTTGTTTTTTTATCACCATTTTTTTTACCAAATGCAATCTGTCACACCTGTCTTCTGGTTCTATAATTTGTATTTCTGCGCTGAGTTAAAATATCACTTCTGGGATATATTAGGCTACGTAATGTATTTCCAGCATGTTAGTTAACTGATAGATATACCAACTTTATACAAGCATGTTTATGTGTTTAGTACTTTTCAACCTGACTGGCCCCATGTGCGAAACATGGCCGGGTTAAGCGGGCAAATTAGAGACTTCCAGACTTGGGCTTAGTCGTAGCTAATTTACAACTGCTAACCAAACGAAGGTCAATCAGTCAGCAGCATTCGGATCCTACGCTGACTCGTAACTGAATAGCAAGGTTAATTAAAGAGTAACATCCCCCCCCCCTTCACACACACACACACACAGCTGAAAGTGCGAAGTGTTGACCAGCACATCGCGAGTTCAACCTTAGACTTTTCAATACGCAACTTGGTATGCTAAGACGCACTAGACCAATCTTGGCCGTAAGCGAATTTAGATCAAAGAAAATGTTCGCATACCTTCCTTGAAGTCGAACTCAGCGAAATGTCTGATACAAGGCCATGTTTTTTGTTTTGTTTTTATAGACATTTCGTCTCGTTAGATGTTTTGTAAGCTCACAAAATAATCCAACGCATTGTATTACCGTGCATGTAATCAAGGTAATATCACATACCTTGCTGGAATAAAAAACTAAAATTGTCTTTAATACCTGTAATCTCTTCAGGTGTCGCCACTGTTTCCATGAAAATAGCTATGCACGAGTGAATTTACATATGACGTTTTCCTTGTGTATATAGATTTATAACATGAATGTATAATACAAATACTATAAAACTAAAAGATAAAGTTATCACGCAGTTCCAGACATTTAAACTTTCCGACGGAAACTTCACTGTTAATAAAAAATCAAGCAACTTTTAAAACTGATTCAGAATCAACAGAATTCTTGGTATAAAACTTAATTTAATCATGTACATGCTAGGACGATAGAAGTTCAGAGTAAGAAAAATAATTTGAAACCGATAATGTTAAGTCCAGTATTCAGTTAACATATTTAGTTTTTATTGCGCAAAAAAGTGAAACGAAACTTGTACTTTTATTTTTACAGGTTCTTTACAGTTGAAACTCACAAAGGCTGCAATTAAACTCTAAAAGGTGAAGCAAATAGTATATAAAAAATAGTTAAATAGTGATCATGCACAGAACAAGCGTAACCGAATATTTTATTACAAGTTACAGTTTTTGCAGTAAGTAAGATTAGTTATTACTCAGTGTAAAAGTTGTAAATTGTAATAAAATATACTTTATCAGTAAGTAAACTCAAAACGAAACTATTAGTAACCGAATATTGTTCAGCGAATTATTAAGTAAAGCTAATAGGAAATATCGAAGCAACAATTACTTCTGACGTTATTCAACATGAACAATATTGACTTGAACCATTCGAGATTGTTATTCTTCCTACTTTTAACCTGAATAACTTTTTCAACCCTGTACCTTCTATCATGTTAACTGGTTCTACCTTGTTCTTCCTTATTGTGCAACATCTCTAGGTGCTCCAGAAAAGTTCAACTCTATTCAACGTGGCTGCGGGCCAACGTAAAATACCCCCCCCCCTTTTGTTGCACTTTAATTGTAAATTGGTATTTGATTGCCGCACAGCCTCAACGTGTTCACCCGGATTTTCTGAAGTGAAGGGCAGAGAACAAGTGGATTTACTTTGGCGTAGCTTGCATTCTATTGTTGTCACGTGGTTTTGTTTTGGTGTTAACTACGCCAAATACTCGCGAGGGATCGTTTAAAGAATTAAAAGTCAAATCACAGAACTCATAAACGTGATTTTTTTCCATATTCACACCTAAAAGTGGGTATCTACTAACAACTATAAAACTCTGAATAATTCTAAAGGTTTATTATTTCCCAGATTTTACGCTTTGTCGTGTCCTTTATTTAATTTAAAGTAACAAAGATGACTCTTCTAGTTCAATCAATGTCGCATAACACTAAAGTAACGTTTACGAGAGCGTCTTAATGCTACCTTTAATGGACAAAGAGAAAATCACACCATAGAGTTTTATCTTTTTATAATTTACTAAAGCTATGCGAACGGTATGTGACGAAAAGACATTAAACTCAAAGTTTTTAAAATTGTGAAAATTTAAAATGCTGATTTTAATTATTTATTAAATTTTAAATAATACACAATTGCTGATCATTCATATTTATGAAACTATTATTAGTTTTTTTATTTATTTATACACATTTCTCAGTTTCAAGAAGTAAAACAAATATTATTTTTCATGTATTAAAGAATATTTCATAATAAGAATACCAAAGCGACTATTGGCTGCATTTTCAAGTCGGATTTTGGTCGGACAGCAAGGTCAGGAAAAGCTTAAGAAACTTATCCAGTACGCATGCCTTTTCTTACTATATGTGGGTCTCTAGTTCAGGGTCCGCTATTTTATTATAATCTGTATTTATAATCTTCCTGTAGCACATAAACTACTTTAAAGGTTTCATAAAACAAAACAATTTGAGATTATAATACAATATTAAAATACGATTGACATTGAATGTCATTCGGTGCCTTGTAACTCCTTACAAGATGCTGGTAGAAAACACGAAAGCCTTTATTATCAAATTTTGTTAGTTCACCAAACTTTATTGATAAATTCAACTTTCTAGGTTTATTTGAAAAGTAAACATTTGAAATACGTGACGAATCTCAAAGCTTAAAAAATATCCTTGTATCTATCTACTAAAGCAAAGTGTGTACAGTTTCATAAGCCTTGGATTTAAGAAAATTATTCACTTCTGCATATAGTTTGTTACAACATTAACGACAAATTTTTGTTTCTGGTTAATATCTGGAAAATGTAATGTCTCACCCTTCATCCATATAAAGGTATTATGAAAAACATTTAGTATTTTTTAATCACTTCATTGTGTTTCTCAGAATGCAGACGAAAGAACTAATGAATAAATTAGGTTTATCAAATTAAATTATAATATGAATTGTTAACAATATTTGTACTTATTCTAATAAAATAGGACGGAGATCCCTTAGGTTTAGGTGAAAGCTGGAGGCGTGTTATGCGGCATCACAGCTCGAACCTTGGATCTGTATCCAGGCACATTAATCACTAGATCAAATATCTCCCTCCTCCTTCTCCCAAACAACTAGAAGTCTATTTTAAAATTCTATGCTACCCCTTTACACAGAGGGTTAGTCGCACGTTATAAAAACGACTTGCATACTCTCAATACACGGGCTAAGTAGTCAGATCAGAAATCCCAAGGTTCAGACAAAGTCGTCCCTAATTCAGAACTGTTGACCAGAGGGAGGGCAACAAAACAACAGATAATTCTACAATGCAATGCCACCAGATTAGGATTACGGCTGGAGATTATATGGTACAGCCCTTTCCAAGGAAGAATAATTGCATATCGAATTGCTAAATTATGTAGAGACAAAGTTTTTGTCAGAAGTTTCCTGAAATTACTCCTCAAACCAATAACGTAACACTCTAATTTGCAACGTGAAGATCATAATAAAAAAAAGGAATCTCTCGCCCATAAAAATATAATTGTGATAAAGTTGAACATTTGGACATGTCGCCTGCTGCCGTTAATAAGATAAACAAGGATTTAAAGTTGACGAACGCTCAACAAGCCAAAAGTTCACAAGCTACCATTCACAACTCAAAATCAATCCTCAATGTATTCATTAGAATGATAACCGAAGACACAGGAATCATAGGAATTCCTATAGATTACAAGCCTGTCATCCAGCAACTTCCTGAGGCGGATCCAATGTACAATGGAGGGTCTATGGAAAATTTGTCAAGATATGTGGTCTAAGACTGACCTCGCCGTCTTTCGCGAAAGCTTGTCAGAATAGACATTGTGTCAATAGTGCACAGTAATGGTCATCAGACTGAGCAAAGTTGATGACGAATGGAGTAGTTCCAAGAGGAGCAGGAGACCTGAAAAATCTCTCTTATCAATTGCGATTAACTCTAAGTATACTAATCAAAGTATTGTATAACATTTATCAGATTACTTTTGTTCACAACTGTTTTCTCTCATTTTAAAAGTATTTTATCTACATTCTAAATTCGAACA
>NW_013665648.1:940441-948861 GCF_000517525.1 Limulus polyphemus | reverse complement strand
TAAACTGAACTTCAACTACTGATCATAATAAACTGTCACGTCGACTTCAAACTGATCTTCAACTACTGATCAGAATAAACTGTCACGTCGACTTCAAACTGAACTTCAACTACTGATCAGAATAAACTATCACGTCGACTTCAAACTGAGCTTCAACTACTGATCAGATTAAACTGTCAATTCGACTTCAAACTGAACTTCAAGTACTGATCAGATTAAACTGTCACGTCGACTTCAAACTGAACTTCAACTACTGATCAGAATAAACTGTCACGTCGACTTCAAACTGAGCTTCAACTACTGATCAGAATAAACTGTCAAGTCGACTTCAAACTGAACTTTAACTACTGATCATAATAAACTGTCAATTCGACTTCAAACTGAACTTCAAGTACTGATCAGAATAAACTGTCAAGTCGACTTCAAACTGAACTTCAAGTACTGATCAGAATAAACTGTCAAGTCGACTTCAAACTGAACTTCAACTACTGATCAGAATAAACTGTCACGTCGACTTCAAACTGAACTTCAACTAATGATCAGAATAGAGCTTCACGTCGACTTCAAACTGAACTTCAACTACTGATCAGAATAAACTGTCACGTCGACTTCAAAATGAATTTCCACTACTGATCAGAATAGAGCTTTACGTCGACTTCAAACTGAACTGCTCAAGTAGTAGCCCAGCAGTTTGCACATGACAGTCTTTTCACTGTAAGGTTTTGTTTCCAGTAGACTGTTTATGTCTTTACTGCCACGCTATTTAGTCAAACTTACATACATGCGACAAGTAAAACTGTCCATCCCTTTGATCACAAATGACAAAAATTGATTGTCCAAACTGTACCTTCAACTAACTAGATCGTAAAATAATAAAACTGAAGAAACGTTGTAGATCAGCTAAGTTAATTGGTTTATTCAATTATAGTATTCATGAAAATTGTTAATATTAAGTTATTCAAACACTTAAAATTATCAAACTTATACATAATATTCACGCCTTTGTGTTTTTATTGTATGTTAGGGGAAAATGTTTCAGGTACTAGTATAAAGTAATGAATTAATAACTAAAACTCTAAGGAAGTGATCACACTTAATGCGCAGGATTGGTGTTTTCTCGTTACAATCGACAGTTCAACTGCTTGGATTATGAATTCGAGGAATGGTGGATTCGCGTTCCTACAAAACAACAAAAAACACAAAAAAAAACGTGTGCCCACGCACCTCGGGACTGTGAGTTGTGTTTTTAGAGTGACGATTACATCCCACTTTTCGATCAGACAAGAGTTGACGGTAGGTGGATGCTGTTGACTACTTTCCTCTAGCCTATCAGTTCAAAATTAATGACATCTATACTCAGATAACCTTTGTTTAACAACACTTTCTCCACACCTCTTCCAGCCACTTCGAAAACTAAACCATCACTCATAATAGGATGCGTTTTAACTAAGTTAATTATTTATTTATTTTGCTCGGTAATGAACATTTATTTTTCAAATAAGTCATTTTCTGTTTAATCACTACATATACATCCAATACCCATTTATAGTTTCACGTAGAAATTACTTTTAGACACGAGTCTGTTGAAACACTTAAGCAAACTTTTCTTTCCTTCTTGTTAATTTTGGTTTCTTTCTGCACTTTTAAACGCTAGCCTAAAAATCGTACTTATATAATACAAAAACCAATATCATTTTGTTGTCGGAATTACCTTTTTTGCTCATCTGCTGAGAAAGTGGGGGGGAGGGGAATGAATGAAGTTGGATGTCTTGCTCCACTTGAGCTACTAAATAAGCTGTTTATCAAGGCCATTCACCCGAACTGACTGTTTTCGCAAAGCATGACGGGTGTACTAATGATAGTTTGTTTTTAGATATTCGTGCAAGCTACGGGATATTATATGCGCTAGGCGTCCCTAATTTTGAGGTGATAGACTAGAGGGAAAGTAGCTAGTCAACAGCACGAACCTTGAACAACTGTTGTCTCACCAAATAGTTGGATTTGACTGTCACCCTTATAACGCACTTATGACCCCAAAATGCGAAGCATGATTATTTATTTAAATATAGTTTGTATTGGTTTTTTTTTTGGGGGGGGGGGGTTCTGCGTTAGCGGAGCACGAACATGTACCCGAAAATCCCCACTCCGGCACCAAGACACGCTCGGCTCGTTAATGATGATAAAATGAGGAATACTGAAGTAATATTCTTATTTCATGGCAGTTATACTGGACTTTGAATGTTATAATGTATTTAAAAATACAGTTTATGAAATAGGTTTAATTGTATTTATAATTTACCAATTTCAGGTTACTTTCAAGAAACACATGGAACACATTCAGTTTGTGTAAGAAGAAAAATCATTACCGTGCAATGTCACTGTTAAAATATCTAACTATACGTAATCTTAACATGATGCACTTTATATTCAATTTCTAATTATTCTTAGAGTCTACGTTTCGCATTTCCAAAGAGGTTCATCCGTATAATACTGAGTTAAAAACACTTTCGTGATTTTAACAGCTTTTTTTAATCAAAGGCGTAGGCACCTATTTTTTATGTATATATATTGTTTATGGCTTGTTTGTTTGATTTGAATTTCGCACAAAGCTACACGAGGGCTATATCTGCGCTAACTGTCCCTAATTTAGCAGTGAAAGACTAGAGTGAAGGCAGCTAGTCATCACCCTCCACCGCCAACTCTTGGGCTACTCTTTTACCAACGAATAGTGGGATTGACCGTCACATTATAACGCCCCCACGGCTGAAAGGGCGAGCATGTTTGGTGGGACGAGGAGTAGAACCCGCGACCCTCAAATTGCGAGTCGAGTGCCCTAACCACCAGGTCTATCGTTTATGGGTTTATTAATACCGTCGCGAAACACACACACAAACCCCCCGCCGTACTCCCCCTCCTACACACACACACTTATGATTGTAGACTTACTAATATTTTAGTCGTTCAGTGGCTAAGCGGTAAATTTTACGGCTTATAAAATCCGTGTTTCGAAACCAGTGGTGGACACAGCACAGATAGCCTCTTGTGTAGCTTTGCGCTTAATATCAAACAAATAATCTAATATTTATTATTCTCTATGCCTATATCTACAAGGGTCAACTTTCGCTTGTTATTCTCAGGTGTATTTAAAAAAACAAAAAAACAACAACAAACAAGTACGTCAGTGAAACCACAATAACGAGTAGTTCGATAAGGTTTGATAACAAGAATTGTGATTAATTTTGGTTTCACCACAAATGGGAGAAACTAATATAAAATGTTCAATGATGAAAAATACTTCATTCAACACTGAAGTAAATATTGTACTTGAAAGTTTAAAAATGTTTGTTTGTTTATTGTAGAAAACAAAGCTACACAATGGGCTATCTGTGTTCTGCCTATTGCGGGTATCAAAACCCAATTTCTAGCTCAATAAGCCCATTGACTTAGCCACTAGGGGTCCTCTAGAGTGAAGAACAATGCTAACAAATATAGGATAATTATAAAGAATATTTTGCAGCTCGGCACGTCATATCTCACAAACAGTATGGCATAGGTAGGTGAAATTGCACAGAAGTGTCAGGGATATCATATAGATGCAAAGCCTCTGTTGTCACAAGTTGCCGATAGGAGCGCAACTATAGCCTAATGTCTGATCAGCCATGTAAAATATTCAAAATATGCTTCGCCAGTGTACAGAGTGCACTGCATCTGAGTTACAATGGCTATTATGATATGTTAGCCACTTCCCAGGTCTAGAATCGAGCGTGGTTTTCCATATTATATGCTTGGCTTTAGACACATACCCCTACAACCAGAAATCGGCTGGTGTTAGGTCCTGCAAGATGGGATTCACTCAGTTAAGCAAAAAGATTAACTAAATAAAGACAAGGTGTAAATATGTTCAACATTAAGGACATTCTGAACGAAGATTGGCTCCATTGTATCGATTACTAATTTGCACAGGAACCTTCAAGAAATCCACATCACCTGGCAAACCTCATTAAGAGAAAACAGAAACCAGATTTTCCAACTTCACATATGACCAACATACAAGACCAGTGGTCTCTTGAGGAGATCTTTCTAAGAGTATGAAGGAACTTTTGAAAAACCTAAAAAAAAATAAATCATACGCTTCAACATGGAGTGCAATTTCATTGAGTTTGTATCCTCTAACCAGCACTCAAGGCTCACGTATTGGTAGCTCACCTTTGAATTATTTCTTTTGATTTGCCTTTTTATTAATATAAACTACTTTTACATTTATTTGAAGAAATTATGTGCGTTACGGGTACGCCGCTGAGTCGAAGTTCTGACTGGACAAAAGCGGCATAAAAAAATAAAAGGTTGAGAACCACTGTGCTAGACAATCTATTGAATGTCAAATATTTGAGCTGATCACTCCCGTAGTCCTGGTTGTCATACCGTTCAATGAGCCAAATTTGTTCTTCTTTTTTTTTTACAAGTGTAGAGATATCAGTGTTGGAACTGGCTATTAGTATAATTACGTAACTTACCTGAGCTTGGCTGCGGTAACAGTTATTATAGTGTTAACCATTCAGTAATTATTTAACACTGATCATAAATGAAGTGCTCGCTGATCATCTGAGCTGGAAATGAGCAGGTTATCAAGTATTTGAGCTGATCATGACTATACTGATCAGCTCAGCTATTTAGTGAGCCTATACCATACTGAACAAGGTATCCAGCAAGGAGGCCAGGTGTGAATGATGGAAAATCCCAAGTTTAAGCCTTCAGTCATAGACAAAATTAGCGAGTTCAAGTTTGTGCATATTTTTACGTCTAGAACTTGTAACTAAATGTATATGCAACCCGTATATTGTGAATCGAGCGCTCTAACCATCAGTTAATGTCAGACCTAGATTTAATAAAGTTTTTTCACTATTGTCTAATTATTGCTGAAGACGTTCCTAATTTCAAATACCTTCACTATAGTTGTTCGTTCTCTTCAACAATAAATACACGTGAAAATTATGAAATTAAGCGTGGTAAACATGAAACAAACTTTCAGTTGTAGTAGACTTTGAATTTGCATTGTTTACTTTTAAAAAAGAGAGAGAAAAACGCGCATGCATCTTCAAATTCTGAAACCTTTGTGATCTTATGAATAACAAAACTGAAACCTTTATGTTTTGATGAATAACAATACTGAAACGTGCGTAAAATATTTTTATTTCTAGAAAGGCGAATTAGTGCTATCAGAAAAACTGGAAATGAGTTGTATTTCCAAACAAAATATCGTCAAAGTTGCAATGCTTTTGTAAAACTGTCAACGTACGTTTATACTCTACCTATTTAGCAGCCAACAGCATTAAAGATGAAGAACAGATGGTAACCGATAGTCAGATGGATGTGTCCGTTGTGTGTGTGTGCACACATTTCACATAAACAGCTTCTGCATAAGTTAGAACCTTAAGCTTTGAAGATCGGATCTAAATATGAGGATTTGTACTCATCCTTACAATGCACTGAGGCATTTTAGAACATGGAAACATGCGTTAAAGTATCTGATGCAATGATTCATTGGGCTAGTTTATTTCATTCCTTCATAGTTTCAAGTAGAATTGTAGCACAGCCTTAAAAATATTTAAATTTTCTAACCTACGATACAGTGTATGCTCAGGTATTATTTAGTTCATGTGACACAAAAAACACGTTTGTATGAAAGAGATTTTCAGTTGTAGTCACGTCATAAATGTATTTGATCACTTGCTACACTCAAAATGATAACACGATTCAAATACACTCACGGTTCACTCGAAAAGATTTTATCTCCGTACTATGATCGCTATGCAGCACAGTGGATCAAGCTTCTTGACATTAATATTGATTCATGACACAGATGTCAGTTCGTATCAAATTCCACATGTTTAACTTCTTACACCGCATGTCAACTTTAAGTTTCCTCAACATGAATCTTTTTTGTTGTTAATTATACAAAAAGTTCAAACTTATAACTTGTTCACTGTGTTAAGTTTTTCCCGCCAGGTTTGATCCATTTAACCTTTTTTCTCCGACATGCTGTTTCTGTGAGATTTTACGATCTGTAAAACAAATGCTAAATTTGTTTGAAGTTAAGCACATAGCTATACAATGAGATATCTGTGCTCTGCCCACCATAGGTATCGAAACCCAGTTTCTAGCATTGTAAGTCCGCTGTGCCACTGGGTGACATTAATGTTAAGCTTCCGTGTCCACCAGGATCATACTGGAGAGAAAAATGTTAACGTTTCGACAAAGTGTCTCATATTTTTTCCCCAAAAGCTTTAAAATAGAATTATACTAACATATTTGCTAAACCACTGGTAGTAAACTGAAGAACGAAAGGGCAAACTCTAAACCTAAAACATAATGTTTTTTATTATTATTTAAAAATAATAGTAAAGTAACTGTAAGCCACGTTTTTGTGCTTGTCATATATTTAGTAGTATTTTATTATAAGCATATACCATTAATGATCAATCAGTTACATTATTAATACTTACTATATTATGCAGGTTAAAAATGACACTGGTGCTAATTTTTAAAAATAATAATAACAAAGTCTTTAGGAGAGATGTTTTATAGGTTAATTATATGAATATCGAATGAAAGTAGTTTAAACTAATATTCTTAAAGTCACTGATGCTGAGTGCAATTAGAAATATTTTACAAAATCATTTGAGGATCTTGAAGGTGAAACTAGAAAGATTTAGTAGAAAATTAGTTGAGGATCATGAAAGTGCATCTAAGATGATTTTAGAAAATTGGTTGAGGATCTTGAAGGTGCAACTAGAAAGATTTTAAGAAATCATATGAGGATCTTGAAGGTGCAAGTAGGAAGATTTTAAGAAATCATTTGAGAATCTTGAAGGTGAAACTAGAAAGATTTAGTAGAAAATTAGTTGAGGATCTTAAAAGTACAACTAGGAAGAATTTAGAAAATCAGTTGAGGATCTTGAAGGTGCAACTAGAAAGATTTTAAGAAATCGTATGAGGATCTTAAAAGTACAACTAGGAAGAATTTAGAAAATCAGTTGAGGATCTTGAAGGTGCAACTAGAAAGATTTTAAGAAATCATATGAGGATCTTGAAAGTGCAAGTAGGAAGATTTTAAGAAATCATTTGAGGATCTTGAAGGTGAAACTAGAAAGATTTAGTAGAAAATCAGTTGAGGAACTTGAAGGTAAAACTAGGAATATTTAGTAGAAAATCAGTTGAGGATCTGGATTATTTCAAATGAAAGATAATACTGAAGTTTAGAGAATTAATATAAAAAACACTAGCAGAAAAAGTCGCAATAATTGTAATACTACTTAGAGAAAAGATTAGATACATGATGGACGACTTCGGTGAGTAAAAGATGGACGGAGTTCCTAACTTTTTAACTAAGAACAAAAGTGATGATCTCAATCCTTATTGTAATGATAAAAATATAAAAGAAATGTATACAGTTTGGGTTTGTTTGTTTGTTTTAAGTTAAGCACAAAGTTATACAATGGGCTATCTTCGCTCTGCCCACACGGGTATTGAAACCCAGTTTCTAACGCTGTAAGTCCGCAATACAGTTCGGGATGCAGTAACTAATATTGTATATTTTTTGTACTTTGCATTTTTCCGGGTTCCAGGATTATTTTGCTGTGCAAGGGAACGAGTAGACACGAGTATGAACATAGAAATATAGATTCACGAGCCTTACAGTGTGATATTCGAATAACGTAAAATCCATTTTAATTTGTGATTTTAAGAAACAAATTTACATTGTGCTATATCATGCCAGATTGTTATTGCGTAAATTGTCTTTTGTGACAACTTTAAAATGTTATTGTGTAGTTTGTGAATTATTTTGTGTTTATATGTTAAAAGTCTGACATCACTAGCTTGAGGTACTTTTATATGATTGGTCTACATTATAATCAGGCCTCGCTTTCCGGAATGTTCTAAAAATTAAACACAGTTTAAGAAAAACATGAACCAAGTAAATTCTGCGGTTTGTTTATTCGTCAAAAGTTTAATTGTTAAAAACTATAGTTTAGAAGCTTTTTTTATTTTATTTTTAAAATCAGCCTTTATGTTAGCATTGGGTTAAGTTCCAATTTCGTGCTCGAATCCTTTGATTATAAAATAAAATTACTCTCCTATTCTTACCCAAATTAGCGAGTTAATGTTATTGAAGCCCCTCAGTGGCTCAGCAGAAATTCAGAAGGTTTATAACGTTAAAAATCGAGTTTCGATAGCCTCAGTGTGCAGAATATAGACAGCCCATTGCGCAGTTTTGCGCTTAACAACAAACAATGGCCCGGCATGGCCAAGTGGTTAGGGCGCTCGACTCGCAATCTGAGGGTCGCGGGTTCGAATCCCCGTCCCGCTAAACATGCTCGCCCTTTCAGCCGTGGGGGCGTTATAATGTGACGGTCAATCCC
>NW_013665648.1:919802-939520 GCF_000517525.1 Limulus polyphemus | reverse complement strand
CCCGCTATGCGATGGTGAAAGAGGAGCCCAAGGGTTGGCGGTGGGTGGTGATGGCTAGCTGCTTTCCCTCTAGTCTTACATTCCTAAATTAGGGACAGCTAGCGCAGATAGCCCTCGTGTAGCTTTGCGCGAAAATCAAAACAAACAAACAAAAAATATCCTTGAAATATGTTTTATATTAGTTAAATATTTGTTTATTTGCAACTCTCGTGCACATAAAAAAACAACAGAAAAACGTGCATATGGGGTTTTGAGTCTGTTTTGCTTCACTATATATTAACCTAAATTAATTTAGATATGTGAATAATGTTATGACATTTCGTCTAATTCATTATTCGACATTATACAGCGGAACCAAGCTGTGCTGATGAGCCTCGCATAGGCGAAATTACAGCCCGCAGCAGAATGTACGGCCAATCAAAGAATGTATTAGGCCTCTACGTCACAGATTCTTTTTTCAATTTCACATCTGGTGAAAAAGGGAAAAAAAAAATTAGCATTTATATATACAAAACAAACGTGTGTTATGGAATTTACTGATAATTGGCAATGTATAAATATTTTACATATTTATCAAACAATACGACTTTCAAGCTATTTATTCACCTGACGCTGAATTAAGGCTTAAGCTTACACGTACTTGATATATAAAATTGTTACGGAACAATTCCTTATCGTCTCACACTCAGCATTTAAGTTTGTCCAAAAAACGTGTTTCATGCGTACTTCTTTACTTGGGAACTGTTCTAACGTTTGGTTAACTTAAAAGGTTCAAAGACTCAAAGCCCATATAAAATCTGAAATGAACACATAACCAGAATATTATGTAGTTGTAATTAATTTAAGCTATTGTTTGCGAATATAACATGTTTCCTCCAAAAACGGATAAGCCTGGAAAACTGTGACGGTAATTATACTAGATTTAAACGTCATATATGCACATGATAAAATCAGTTTGAAAACTTGGTTTCATTGTGTTTTACGAGCTGTTTCGCGTATGCTTTAACTGTTTGTCTGGCGTTCCAATTGTTACCAGTTCTAAACATAGAAGTGTTTCGCTGAGTTATTATTTTAGAATGTGAATTTTTGTTATAGGTACATTCCCAAAGTCGATGTTGTACTGAGAATATCATAAAAAAAAGCTCAGCATTAAAAACTTCCAGAAACGACACATACATATCATTTATATATGTAATACAACATAGAGATTACAGACGACTTTGGCACTAAGCGATTACTGGAAGTGAGCAGGCTTGGATCACGTGCCAGATGACCTGCTTAAGAGTGCATAGCGTGCTACAGTAATGACCTAAATTTGAATTCGTTTTTTATGGGACAGAGCCGCCATTATGACGACTACAGGAATGATAAATAAGGTTTCTAGAGACTGTGACTGAGACAAGCTGTGAAAATTTAAATGGTATATAATATCGATTATTCTATCGTCGTAAAGGAAGGATTATTTTACTTTATTTTTTTACCAAGTTCTTGCATAGACCTAGTTCTGTTGAAAATTAATCATCATTGCAATAGTTTGACAGCTCTTTTTTTATGTGTGACTTGGGAGTAAACTAGGGTGATGGCTAACCATTTACTGCAAATAAACCCGTGTTCACAGGTACTCCCAACTTTGTATTGGGAGGGGCTGAAATGAGAAATGAGACTTAAGAACTAATCAGAGCATTTTTCATCAAAATAAGTTTAAAGTATCAAGAAGAATAATGTACTGTTTATTTGATAATTTCCCGTAAATATTCTTTCCGGTACAAGTCTTTTCTTAATTAAAACTAGTTTATTCTTTCTCGTTACACCCTTTGTAATATACTTAATTTCCACAGTCAGTACGTTTGCAATCTCGATAACAAAACACACACTTTATATTACCGTCATTACCGCTCGCTTGACTCAATTATCTGTCTCTATATCTCCCCATCTGCAATTATTTGCCGAGCTTATATATTAAAATAGAGGGCACCTGGAAAAGACCAGAGCTGCCAGGAAAAGTCACGATCTTTCGAGGATCTCATGGCGTGTTACCAGCGTCACGTGACTTCTGCTGTCGTAACAGTACATTGTCAACGTACATATAGCGACGTAAAATTGACAGCTGATATGTCAATCTAATAAGAATCCAATAAGCTAAAATAAACTGTTGATTTGCTAAAAGTACCCGAGTTTATATAATTACAATCTTTGATTCTTGTTCATATTTCACAAGTGACCTCAATAAACGTGTAGCATTTAAAATCTTGTTGTCCTCAACATTAGTATATTAACATTGGACTTTTGTTTTAGTGTCGTCATAAAAGGAGAAGCGTGTAAACACTAAAAGTATTGCTGTTTACATCACTATAACAAGGCCAAGTGAGTCCTAGTTGTCAGCGTACCGGACTGTGGATCTGAGGATTAGTGATTCGAGTCCCGCTACTGCCAGGACAATAAAAATCGTGTTGGTACCATGAGCACGTTGTAAGAGTGACTGTCATATCCCACTATTCGTCCTGATAAGGATAGACCAAGAGTTGGTCGTGGTTGGTATTAAATAATTGCCTTCCCTCTAGTGTATCACTTCAATTTTAGGAATGACTAATGTATATATAGTCTTCGCGTAGCTTTGCGTGATATTCAACAAACAAGTAATTGATATATGACTTCACTTTCTTTTGTTAAAGTTCAGCAGGGCCGTAGCCAGAATTTCGGTTCGGGAGTAATATATGTCAAGAAAAATACCACCCCTCCCCAAACAAAACAAAACATGAACTCTCATTTTTAAACAATTTTGCAAAACATGTATGAGCAATATAAAGTATATATGTAAATAATATACATAGGGAATGCTTTTAGAAAAAAAAATCTTCTTTTGCTCTCTCTCCCTCTGGGCATAGCACAGATAGCCCATTGTGTAGCTTTGTGCTTAACAAAAAACAAGCAAGTAAAATTTCCCTTAAATGTGAAAATTTTCACTTGATCCTTTATTTTTTTAGAAATATGATTTATGTTTATATATAATACCTATTGTGCATGCAGTTCATTGTGCTATGATTTCATGTCACATCACAAATAGGCCTAACATTTTTTGACAAAATTAAATTTATTTGAAACATTCCTTTCCGACGAAAAGTTCGGAGAGTTTATTCCCCCCCCCCCGTCTGAAATTCAGTTAGCTTATTCTTTCTATTTTCTTACGGGAGAGGGGTGAAGAATACAAATTACAGATTAATATTACAAACTACTATAATCTACGTAGGGAAAAGAATTGTCGAAGTAGTGCTAAAAAGTCTTTCTAATTTGAATTGCTATCTGAAGAATGTTAAGATTTTACGTAATCACACAAATATTTTCCTTTTGAATTTGAGAGTGTACGATAAAACACTACCATTTTAAGTTGTTTCAACAGTGTCGCTTGATATAGAACTGGTTGGTTGGTTATATTGGCTTTCGCACACAGCTACAGAAGGGCAACGTGCCCTAGCCGTCCCTAATTTGGAATTAACATATTATAGGGAAACCAGTCGAGGCACCCAGCGCCAACTCTTGGATTGCTCTAATCGGATAGTGGGATTTAACTATCACTCTTTAAAACTTCCACGGTTATAAAGTGTGGAGTGAGATTTTGAAGCAATGTGACTCGAACCATGGACCATCTAAATCCACGTACGACATGCTAATCGCTGGGCCAGAAAAAAGTAGGTGGGAGATAGGAACCATAAATTTATTGGTAAACCATTAACATTCGTAAATACGAGTCATAGCTATATGATTTATTTAAAGTTGGAAAACAAATGTTTAATAGGTGAGAGGTGCTAAAATGGTTTTATCACAGTATTTATAGACTATGCTCTAATAAGTATAACAGATGAGAGGTGCTAAAAGGGTTCTACCACAGTGTTTATGGACTATACCCTAATAGCTATAACGGGTGAGAGGTGCTAAAAGGGTTCTTCCACAGTGTTTATAGACTATACCCTAATAACTATAACAGGTGAGAGGTGCTAAAAGGGTTTTATCACAGTGTTCATGGACTATAACCTAATAACTATTTTTATCAGTTCTGTCACTAAAAGAGCGGTAAAAGAAATTAATAAAGAGTAAACCTTTCTAGCATACCAATACTTTCTTTTGCTCATATATGCTATCATTAGGACAATAAACACGGCAACTAGAAACAGTACGATTACTCGTGTATCTTAACATTAGGATAATAAGCACGGCAACCAGAAACAGTACGATTGAAATTATATCAAAAAGTAAGTTAGTATCGATAATTCTGTGTGCCTAAAACGATGCATGCTCATTTTAAGTGTTATGGTGTTATTATCTTTATGGGTACAATAGAACATATAATTTTAACACTTGGAACATATTCTTCATAAAAAACTATTACAGTACACCAATGTATAAAATTGAAACCTCGAGCAGATTTCATCACACAAAATGGCTTCACCAAAAAATTGTTATATTTATGTTTACTAAGAAATTAAATATTAATTTGTTTTCCAGATCAATGGAACGCACATTAAAAAGTACAATCGCTTGTCGAGTAGCAAGTAAAACCCATCAACAATATGGCGGATCGTAACCCGTAGGAAGATAGATTTGGACCTAGTTTAAACCTTTCCCTGCTGAAGATTTTCAGTTGAGTCAGTAACGTATTTATTATTTTCCCTGCTGAATATTTTCAGTTGAGTCAGTAAAGTATTTAATCCTTTCCCTGCTGAATATTTTCAGTTGAGTCAGTAACGTACTTACTCTTTTCCCTGCTGAATATTTTCAGTTGAGTCAGTAACGTATTTACTCTTTTCCTGCTGAATATTTTCAGTTGAGTCAGTAAAGTATTTAATCCTTTCCCTGCTGAATATTTTCAGTTGAGTCAGTAAAGTATTTAATCCTTTCCCTGCTGAATATTTTCAGTTGAGTCAGTAAAGTATTTAATCCTTTCCCTGCTGAAGATTTTTAGTTGAGTCAGTAAAGTCATCTGGAAGTTGATAAAAAATACCCAGCAATAACCCAGAAAGTCGGATCTCACGAAGCCTTATTTTGGTCTTAATTTATTCTGTAAATGAATTGAAGTCTTCAATAATCTTTCATTACAATGAAGTTTGGTAACATATTGATTAAAGAAGGGCCATTAAAAGAAAATTCGAGACGTGACTTAATGGTCTAAACAGTGAAATTATTGACGAAAAATAAATGTTTTGTGATATGTGCTTGTGGGAAACAACCTCAGGTACTTATCTTAGAGACGGTCAACTTCTCTTTGAACAGTTTATTCAGAGAAGCATAAAGTATTGAGAGTGCTAATAATTCTAGCTGCTCTGCTCTACTTGCTTGGGTTGTTACTTGCATCTTGCAAGTGAAACTTAACTGAGGTGCGTTGCTGTAATTCTGATATTATGAACTATAAAACTAATCAATGTTTTGTGTGTGTTTGTTGTAATTGTGGTGTGACATAACTGATTTGTTTGTCCCCTTAGTGGCTCAGCGGAAAGTCTGAGGGCTTCTAACGCTAAAATCTGGTTTTTATACTCGTGCTGTAACTTTGTGCCTTAAAACAAACATACTTAACTGAATTGTAATCAGTATTTTTTTTATTCTTTTGTAAATTCCTCATACAAGTTTCGTAAAACGTATGTTGTGTTTCACAATGGTTTACGCCCGGAGTTTCGTATTTGAGAGCAACACAATTTTTATTATGGGTGTGGTCTTACTTAACACAGAGCTTAGTGAATTCATACATTCTCACTGTAGCAACGTCGCAGTCAAGAATGTTATATGCATTTATTTTAAAAGTAATTTTGGCAGTGTATTAAAGGGCAGTAAATAAAAATAACTTTCAAAAGAAAACGTTTTATGGTTATATGAAACTGAAATATTTTCCATGTACATTTAGGAGGGAATCAGTAAAATGACAAGGAACGTTGGCATCTAGAGGAAAAAATCCACGTGGCTACTTAGCAAAGCTGAGAGCTCTATTATGCTGGAAACACCCACTGCATCGAAACCCAAACATTTTTGCCAGCAATGCATTGCAGTTAGTCTCCTTTGCTTAAAAATAAATGTAATATTATTTTCGTTATTGAAATGACGCATGGTATTACAAAAGACGGCTGTAAACGGCCCACTAGACAATCATATTGCATATACGCTCTGATCCAAGAGATTGGGTTAGCTGCAAATTTTATATTTATTCATCACTATGTTTAGGAAAAGTGTTGTTGAACCGTTTCAACGGGCATCTACTAGTAATACTTAATATTAAATTTATGTAGTGCTCTTCGTTTGAATAAAACCACGTTATGCTCAGTACTACTACTATTAATGGTAATAATATGAAGCCAGTTATTTAAGTTAACTCAAAACAACCATATATATTTTTTCATTATTTATGTTTTCTTATCACTCGCAATAACACTTTGGATTCAGCTTGAAAAAAGCTAAAAGATGCTTGAATGAATTTTATTTGATAACAACAAATTAGTCCAAACGTTTTGACAGGAATTGATTCACGGCTGCTGAAGAGGAAAGTGACGGCAAGTATGAGTTGGAGTTCATTTCAAAATTGCTCAGTTAATTAAGGTAATTAAGGTAGATAACTAAAGTCACTGTGGATTGTTTCAATACCGTCTTGGAAGAATCATTTTTCATTATTGTATAAATCCTGCGTTATGGGATGAGTTTGATCATGACAACTTCAAGTGTACTCGGAATGTTATTTACCCTTTCTAATGGAATCAGAAAACCCCTCACGCATCACGAGAACATTTCCTTTACTCTCACAGCACCCCACTGTTGGAACGATAAAATCAAGGGTCAGCTGTCTTACGTGGTTTTCTCCATGTTTTCATCGTACTATCAGAATGAGATGTATCTTAAATGATTCGCCAGACCACTTTACACCTTTCTAGACATTCATTGTTGACAGTTTGAGCTCTAAGCGCCAGTGAAACATCTTAGATGAACAGTCTTCGGACTGGTTTTTCAATTGCTATATGACATCTGCTATGATTTGAGATAGTTGAGCTCTGAATACGTTTGATCAAGTCAGTCACTTGGGTCACAGTCTATTGTCTGTCGCACTACAGAAGCCCGCCAGTCATCTTTCCATTCGGTCATTTACCAGCGGTTGGTGGCCACAATTTCTACCAGGTGTGTCGCACATGAACGCATATAACAAATTACTTTAAACAGCTGGTCACGGCAATCATCTAGACGAGCATTAAATGGCCCATCATGGCCTGATGATTAGGGCACTAGACTCTTAATCTGCAGGTCGCGAGTTTGAATACCATCATCGTACATGCTTGCCCTTTCAGCCCTGGGAACGTTATAATGTGATGGTCGATACAACTTTTCGTTGGTAATGAGTAGCTCGAGAGTTGGCGGTGGATGGCGTTGACTAGCTGCCTTCGCTCTAGCCCATCATTACAAAATTAGGGACGACTAGCGGAGATAGCCCTCGAAATACTTTGCGCGAAATTCAACAAACAAACACAAATGAGCATCCACTATCATGCTCCTATTTAACTCTTACAAATCCTCATTCTTGTTCCTTATCCTACAGAGTAACTGTAACAAGACTACTAACAGACAAGTTATCACTATACGGATCACATGGTTAGTGTTTAAAGTATCTGTCGCATGAGCGTTAGGGATCATACTAAAGTGCTTGATTAAACAGTATATTTGATTCACATACCTTGAAGCACTTGATATCTGTTCGGAAACTATCAAAACCTATAGTTTGTGTAAAAAATGATGGTGTACTGGGTTTTATGGACCTCTCATTAGATTTGATGTTGATGCAACGTTTCGAGGTCTGTGCTACCATTCAGTACAGTCCTTTTGTCCAATACAATAACTAAACTGATCTTAAAAGTCGGGTTTTTTTTTCAATCGGAATCAACAAAATAAATAACTACAAACGCGTTAAGACATATCTTAAATTATTTTTATTAGCTAATGAAATCTTAAATAAGCGGCAGAAGTTAGTACGTATAGTACGAACAGCAAAATTTTCTGAAGCCTTGTCACGCTGTTCGTTGCCCTTTGAGGCACGGGTCATTTCCAACAGGTACATAACAAGTTTTTTTTTATTTTCGTATCTCCTTCCCCTTGTAGTTTAAAGAGTAGTGGCGCCTTTGAAGTTCATTATAACATACTGCAGTAAATTTAAACGTGGGATAGATAGAATTCGGTAGCTCGTCTATCTAATATACTCAGATCAACGCAAAACGATACTATTTCGAAGGAACTTTTATTATTTTTGTTTATTTGTAGTTAAGCACAAAGCTACACAATGGGATATTTGTGCTGTGCCCTTCACGAGTATCGAATCCCTGTTTCTAACGGTATAAGTCCACAGACATACCGCTGTGCCACTAGGTGGCAAATTTTATTATATCACCATTAAAGAGCTTAGGCGTGATAATATAATTGTGTTTATACTTGTTCGTTAGTTTTGTTGTTCTATAAGATAGAATCAGTAAGAAGATGGCGATTGGTTATTACCGTAGCAAGAAGAATTTTGGAAGAAAATTCTCCCACTTCATCATAACACTACAAGGGAAATACCATTTTATTTTGTAGGACCTGGAAATCTTTAACGACTCTAACCGTTTAACGCAAGCGTTTTTAAATCCTTGTCATTACATCAATCTTGTTAACTAGCACCTTGGTCATCCAGAATGTATATACTTGTTGAATTTCATCTGCTTTTCAGTAAACTATCTCGAGCTGAGGGTATGTTTAGTTGACCAGCAATAAGTTTCTCATTGGAGATACGATCGAAAAAAAACAAAAAAACTCCCACAGTGTGCTCCTGCACGTCAAGAATTTTCCCCCAAGCAAATAATGAACCTATCTTTCTCACAGCGGTAAATATAGCAGTTCAAGCCCATTATATAGTGTGTAAATTTTAGTTTTTGTTGTTGTTTTTATGCGAAAAACCATTATTATAAGACATACATCTGCAGATTTTTCTCCTTTCAGTTTTAGTTTTGTTTTCAATTTATTGCAACAGAATTGCTCAATATGACATCGTACATAAATTTTACTTTTATTATAACAAAAACAACTAAAGTATATTATTTTCGCTATCTTAAAATCGACAAAATGTATGTTGTTGGTTTAGATTATCTGTGCAAAGCTTTTCAAAGTGTTGTATTATAATATCATTTATGGAAACGTTACAATATTTCGTAATGTAAAAACAAATCTAAATCAGTACGTGTGTTTGTGTTTTCTTATTGCAATGCCACATCGGGCTATCTGCTATGTCCACTGAGGGGAATCGAACCCCTGATTTTAACGTTATAAGTTCGACGACTTACCGCTCTTACAACCAACCAAAGGAGGGAGCGTAATTTTGCGAAAACTGGGCGTGAACTTTGGACCCTGGAATTCACAATCAGAAACACTGACCACGCCCATCCCAACAAAAAATTTAAGGCGTATATAAAGTCCTCTTAGTTTGCGGTTTTACGTATAATATTTAAACCAAGTGTCGTAAATTCTAACATACTTCTTGTTTATTCTTTCATTCTTAAAAGTAATATGCTGTGTACTAAAATAAACTCTGTAGGACAGAGGTGTTCAAACTGTGGGGAAGGAACCAATGGAAATTATTGCTATTGTTAACTCGCTCTTTATTTATAGTTCATATAGAACGAATATATATTTCAGTATCACTACTCTTGGGTCCTAAATTAGTAGTGTAGCGACAGATATTTGACGAAAAAACTGTTCATCAGTTGACCTGAAGTGGGCGTAACGCTGCTAACAGCTGGGAATAGCCCTCTGGTTCATCTCGAAGACAACAACAAATCATGTCTTTACCTACAACAACAGCCACGCAGGTAGCTCGTCAAGGGGGCGTCGCGCTCACATCAAAGATATATTGTACTGGAAATGTCTAGAGTGCAAAGAATTCTTGTTTACCATCCATGCGGTGTCGTCTCCAACTTGGTTGTGTCTTATGAGATTTTTTTTCCGTAGATAAAACTCTAAACTGTTGAATGTTTCGTCTAAGACAAGTATATTATGATATGTATGTGGAAGTGGATATAATTTATATGTATTTAAAATAAATTCTTTGTAGGTTTCCTTCCAGAATTCATCTTCAAAACCTTAGTATTGAACTTTAAATTCGATACATAGCATTAATATAATTGGTGCTTGAAACCGTAGGTACTTGGCAAAACTACATAATTACAGAATTGAAGAGAAAAACAAAACCAGCTGTACGTTTCACAAAAATTTAATTTATTCCCGACCATGGTTTTAAGTATCAATTATATAAAATAAGCTAGTACAGCAAGATACAAACTAAACAGCGCTTAGCAACCCAACATGGCATTCAAGCTAGCTGTATTTTCGCCTATTAATTAACTTGTGAAATAGAGGGAACGTCAACTTCTTTTTTTTTTTGGAATTTTGGAGTCGTAATTTGTAATGGACTATATCTGTTTTATCTCTCGAGCAAAACGACGTTTCGGTCTCTATGCTGAGACCTTTTTCAGACCACTGTGCCGCTCAATTTCGATCGTCAGCACTGGTCTTCTTGTACTGATGGCCTGCTCAAGACGATCTTGTGCGTTTTTTAAACTGTGTTCATAGACACGATGAAGAGTCAGGAATGCATAATTTCTCTTGACCACATTTTAATAATTCTTTAGTATGTTGAGCAGGTTCACGTGTAGTGTTTCTTCTAAGGTCAATGATAAAGTAAGCAATTGTTCTGGTTAGTCGATTGGTCTGTATATTTGTTCACTATTCTTGGAGATTTTTAAAGAGTTGATAAATTAAAAGGGCAAGTGACTGTATACTGTTCCAGGCAATAAGCACGAAGCTACAGAATGAGCTATCTGTGCTCTGCCTACCAGAGGTATCGAAACCCGTTTTCTAGCGTTGTAAGTCTGCATACATACAGTTGTGCCATTGGTGGGCTACATCGAAAGAAAAGCCAGCATTTACTGTTTGCTTTTTATAATCTGCTCAGTAGCTTAACTGTATATTGTATATATTGAATGTTATATATATATAGAGAGGGGTAGATATATGAAGCACATATTTATGTGTCTGTCTGTCCGTTATCTAACTACTCCTGGTTCGCTGGGCCAATCTCAAACAAACTTTGTGGGATAATAGTTTGGAGCAAGTGGCATGTTAATGGGGGTTTCACAACCCCTCCACCCCACTATTGCTGT
Organism: Limulus polyphemus; assembly: GCF_000517525.1. Lineage (NCBI taxonomy): Eukaryota > Metazoa > Arthropoda > Merostomata > Xiphosura > Limulidae > Limulus > Limulus polyphemus. The sequence goes on along the minus strand of NW_013665648.1, from coordinate 928,316 downwards.
TGATGAGCATTTATTATCTTTGACGTACGTTAACTATATTCATCGTATGTATTGAATGTTATCGCTCAATAAAACTAAAGTGTAAGAACCTTAAAACACGTCTTGTTTAGAGATTATTATACTAAAATTGAAACGAAGTACTAAGGTGTATGAGTATTTGATGTATACGTAACCATTCTTCAAGTACAATATCTTATTTTGAAAGAAATGAAGTAAAAATCGACTGCGAAGTCTGACTTCAATAACATAATATAAAATCTGTATAACGTGAAGACTGGGGGACTGTGCAAGGCCATAGAAGATGTCCAAATTCATTTACAAATTACCCGAACCATTCTTTTACAATTAATTCAAGCAGCGTGTATGAGTACAGTATCGTCTTGAACCACTCATTCTCATCAATATAATAAAAATGCACTTTGGGTAATAAATAATCAGCGACAACCCCCATACAGAGCTTTGTTTGTAGTATGTTCTTCAGAGAAATAATAGAACCAAGCCCATGCCAAGAAAGCGCTGCCAACACCGTAATGAAACTAACAGTTTCTTTGAGAGCAGGAATCAAGCGGTTAAGACTGTATGCAAACACACCTAATTAAGTTGATCGTGATACAGTTCTTTATTCATGTTCAGGCCTTCTGGTCAACGCAACATGTATTGGAAGGTATAATAAGTGGTTTATATATCGTTGTCCGGTCATAATATCTTGTGAAATTCCCAACGAACTGTTCACTGATACTGATTGCAGTTTAGTCATACTTACTCTTATAATCACTTTTGTTGCTGTGGTTTTCATATCTTATTATACTATCCTGCGTCATGTTCAGCGATCCTGATCATTCATGGTAGTCTTCTTACTACTGTTGCCCTTTATGGTTGATGTTTTACGGTTTATTTGCAGCTGTTGCCCTTCATGTTTGGAGTTTTGCGGGTTATTTGCCATTCACCCATTTTCCAGGAGACTGCTCTCCTCGAAAATTTAGTAATTTTCGAAGACTCAGATGCAGAAATTCCAAAAAGTAGTGCTTTGACTTTTAGGCCTCTTTGTCTTGCCCGTTTTGACTGGAACTAATTTTCAACAGATTAATGATACCTTTATATAGTGCTGAGTATGTAACCAGCAACAGATTTACATGAAAATTAGTTAGTCACGCAAGGAGAACATAGAAGGGTATTAAGGTCACATGTTTCTCTATTCTGTGTCTAACTCCCTGTATCTTCTGTGACCTAGCTATCTAGATTTGCATATAGCAATAAGTTCAAAAGTAGGTTTGATGGGCTAAAGAGCAAGAACAAACAAAGAAAGTAAGCACGAATTCTCCCAGTTCGAATATATAAAAGTCTTGAAGATATTCAAGATAGTCATAGCTGTCTGTCAGAATTGTTGTAAATCTACACAGTATAGAATATAATTAGTGGGCACTTATAGCCCTGAATTTTTTATGTAAAATCTGTTTGTACAATTAAATGATTGAAAGAATGCTGAAAAACAAGTTTAAAACATAGGTTTAAGGATCAATTAAGCACAAGAAACACATACTGGTCTATTGTTTTTCCATGTGGTAACCTGGAGATGATTTTGTTTTGTAGATAAAGCCCCCCAGTGGCACAGCGGTATGTCTGCGGACTTACAACGCTAGAATCCGGGATCCGATACCCATGGTGGGCAGAGCACAGATAGCCCATCGTGTAGCTTTGTGCTTAATTACAAAACAAACAAACAATCGTAGATAAAATAATCGAAACAAACACCTATCTTTAAAAGATACGATTTAAACCCCGAAAGCTGGAAAAACATTAGAAATCAACGTGTAACATTTGTGATAAAAAACAAGAAAATTGTAGATGTTTTTATTTATTATTTTCATTAAAGTTCTCTTAGGCAATGGTTTGTGGGAGTCAAAAGATAGACCTAGCATGATATTTCTACACACACACATCTAATTTCGAACCCGAAATGAACAAATTAGAGGAATGTGGAAAAGAACATCTGCAGTTTACGTGATTTTTTTTATCACAAATGTTATGCTAAACATTTATAATGTAGATACAGAGGTTTTTACTTTTTCTTATGGACTTTTCAAAGCTTTACGTATTGGAATAAGAATGATTTCCAAAAGACAGTTACTAAAAAAGTAGATGCAGAAAAATGTTCTTGTGCTAAAACAAGATATTTTAATATAGTTATAACTTTAAAAAATATAACTATGGTTCCTGTACTATCTTGAATTAATTGTCGGAGTGTCATAGTTAAACAAATCGCATGAGTTGGTTTCTTGTCAATTTTGGTGTCCTGTGAAAATATTTATCTTATTAGCATTAATGTTTTATTTCTGTCTATTATAAGTTTAATTTAAGGCATATTTATTGAATTTAACAAACATGTATTGGAGTTGTGGTTTGTCTTTTGAGCAACGCAGGTAGTAACTGATATTTTTTTTACTTTTTTGTACAACAAAATAACATCTATGTTTCATTTAATGCTTCGAAAAATGTCTATCTTTTCTTACCAGATGCACTAAAGCTTTTTATTGTAACCATTTTTTTTTTGCAATATAATTAGAAACAAACTGTAAGCCTTCTATATTTATTATCTAATTGGAAATTTTGTTGAACACTTTTTAACCGAATTATGAACAACTATACCTTACTGTTTTGTAACAAACTAAAATGTATGCCTATCGTCTTCAACCAGATAAGATCTTTACCTCAGGTACGTAAATGTAATCATAAATCGCACAATGTCTTATCATTGTGCGTGTTTAAAAACTTATACAATTTTACTACAACTTATGGACGTTGTATTCACTAAAATGGAACAATATAATCACCTTTTTGAATCTGGGAACATTTTCCATTAAATAAGAGCATATTTGCTCAGTGTAATAAAGCAACAAAGAGTCCAATTCAAAGTAGTAAAACTACAATTGATATTACAACAATTGTTATGATGTGAACGCCTTATTTTAAGCTGGCGAAGTATGATTAAAATTAATTATGCTTGTCATAAGACATTAACATTAGACCTATTCTTAACACTGTTCTTTATTTAGTCTCTTAGAGTTTTTCGACAAGAACAAGAGTGTAAAATAGCACATGGATATAGCAGACTTATGGTAGTTAAAATAATATATATACACTTGTCATCTTCTTGAAAACTCTAAGGGACTGAATAAAGAATGCAGTGTTAAAATTTATTAGGACTAATACTAATATCTTATGACAAGTATAATTAATTAAAATTGATATTGTTGAAGAATAAACATTTACAATTTGTGACAACTTGTAAACATGAAGGAAGTTAAAACGATGATAGTAACTGGGTCATCATTTCAAACAGCAATAATTTAAAGTCTATATTATGTTGATTTTCTTTAGGAACTAACAAGATGTATTTTTTGTGATGAATTCCAAGATACATAATACTTTTGAGAATAGTTTTTAAACAATCTATCCTGTTAATGAGCGAAATACATAATACGTTTGAATGCATCTTGAGTTTGAAAATTTTCAAATATCTTTTCAAAGCTTCGAAAAATAATCCATTTGGAGTAGCTCAGCACAAGCCCCCCAAACCCTGTAACTAACTTAATCTTTATGTAACGGTAGTTTTTTTTCCTCATAAAAAACATTTTGTAGTTTCGAAGAATGACATTTTTTGAATGCTTAATACTGACATAAACCACCAAAAAACAACAATTAACTTTCTCTCGATGAAACCATAGTATCTCATGGATGCATGAAAGTTTTGATCAGTCACTGTCAGTAGATTCTTTCTTTAGGGATACGATGGCTCCCATCTTTGAAATAAACATGTTTATGATTTTACAAATCTGAACTACAGCACTATATAGTACCATCTTGATACTTTTTTAAAGTATCACTAGCACAATAAATTGTTTGTTTGTATAAAATAGCGGCATATCATAGCATCTGATATATTAGAAGTTTAGTTGGTTTAACTGATTAATATTTTCATGTCTCTATAAGTTTCAGTTTTGATATAAGTGTTCTATGACACTGAAACCAGTAACCATTCCGGAGCACACCTATCACAAATCTTATCTACTGAAAAAATATATATATTCAATAACTTTTTGGATATAACATGATAAAATCCCTTTGTTTAAGTTTAATCCTATAGTAATTACACAAATTTAAAGTTTACAGTTAACAATATCTGACTAATTCCAAATGACAACCTGCTAACAAAGTAATAAAATATGCAAAACAAACGTGAGAATAATGACTGTTGATTGAAATATGTACAATTAGATAAGCAATAAAGTGAAAAAATATCATTGTTATAGCCAGTAAAGTCAAATACAAACTGTGAAAACCCAACTCTTGGGTTAATCTTTACCAAAACATGGTGTGATTGATAATCAAGTTATAACGCTCTCACGAGTATGTTGGGAACCAGGTTTCGATCCTGCAAAAAGCAGATTGCGAGACAAGCGCCAAAACTACCAGGCTATGTTGTTCTGATAGATTATTAGAATTTATTATGTATTATTAATTTATTATAATAAGTATGATAACAGTTCAAACAATTATTAAAATAAACGTGTACCTAAATACGCTACTGTTCGAAAATGTTACAGAAAAACGTCTGATGGCACAAACAAGTATATAATAAAGCCGTGCAGGTTACTGGAACACAATAAGTGTAAGAACTTATTTAGTCTGCACACTAACCTTAAGTCTCCATTAATCTAGATTTGGGATAGTTTTTCACGTTGCTAGAGTTTAAAGGAGCACCTAACAGACAAAAAAAAACCTCAGGGTCTTATACAATTAAAATCCTTCGTAATAAGGCGAGTCAGAAGCCTTGTTCGAACCTTTCTATCGAGAATATTTATTCCTGCTACAATGTCACTGTGCTGTGTTACTTGGAACCGGGAGTCTAAAAGTGGTCTGGTAAAGAACGTGCCAAACCGGCTATAAACATGCTGGGTGTTTAAAAGAAACTAACTGCCCTTCAAAGGCTAAGGTGATGGTTATAATGGACTTGGGCCACTCCCTTTAAAGACAGTTGGAAGCAAGAATTTGTCCCTGATCATAAAACTTGCAAGCTAATTCTGTAGAGATCAGCGTGTTCAGGGGTATGAATGCGGGGGAAATTATCTCTTGGGGTGGGGAGGGGGCGATTAGGGCAGAGTCAGTAGTGCAATAATGCAAAATTAAGTGTTTTAATATATTAATAAAAATATTAAATAACTACTACAACACATACAGCATTTTAATGTGTGTTATATCTCGTCACTTAACTTACTCTTCCACTGAGGGGGCACGCAAGAAACCATATTTATTAACGGGTGGCGTGGATAACAAAAGTTTGGGAAACGCTGCTGTAGACTGGATGTATTTCTAATATTTCCTAGCTCCCTCTATCATACGTGTTTCGTGAAGATGATCACTGAGCTCCAACAAATCAATTACTGAACACTTATTGTTATCTTTTATCTCGTAACGAGACTACAAGTTAGTGTTTGTTTATCTTTAAAGAAAAAATACAAATTACATTAAAGTACAACTTCTACTTAGCATTTCAAAATTAGGTTGATATTTATACAAACTGAATCATTAGTAAGTAAATAAGACGCTTATGAAAGAAATTAATTTGTGTTTTCAACTCAGTTGCTTTGTTAATACTTCAGTGTCCTAGAAATTCTTTTTTCAGCTTCGTTAGGTCGTAGTTTTATTTTATTGTAGAAATACCAGCAGTATTCAGGCAAAAGATACTTTACAATCGATACAGTTGGTATTATACGGATTTTACTAAATAAATTATTACGAAGACAATTGAAATAAAGTTACTGTTTGTTTTAGAGTAATAATTAGAAATTAAACTATGTTCAAAATGAAACAACTGTGTGGTTACTTTTTTCCCAACCGGTGTATATATAGTAAGGGAATTTCTTTCAAGTTTCATATCAGCCATGTTGTACTTAATTATCTGATCAAAATATTTTACATATATTAAAACAAATTAATATAAAGATATTTTTATAGGGTTTGCCATTTTATATAACTTGGCTCGTTTTTATTTTATTTTTTATTTTTGATATCCCATATGTATATGGTTGGCTTCTTTATTCTAATTAGGCTGTTTTTGTAAATGTATAATATTTTGTTCAGATATCATTATATTTAGTTTTGATTATTATTTTAAGATAAGTTAATGATGAGATTTCAACCGAAGTGAGATTCCAACTACAGCTGTCAGAAGAAGCTACCAACACAGACGTAGCTTCTTAACTACGACACTAGCGCCCTCATTTCAGACTATCCACGTACCTTTAGGCCCTTAAGTGATCAGTTTTAATCGATAATGTCTGTGGAAACGAATTCACCATTAAAGTTTTCAAAAATATCTTCATAAAATCATTAATTAATATATGTATTACATTTGTCAATTCCTAGTTTAGATTAATATCTATCACTAATATCTATCGTTCCTCCTTTGTTTACTATATGTTTTGCCTCATCAACAATAAGAATTTTACCATTTCTTTTGAGTGCTTGCTTTTCTTCCTCTAGAACAGATACGAAACTGCTGTTCTAAATATTATGTAAGAGTATTTTGACTTGTTCACGAATTTAAGAAAGGTGACATTCCAGCATCTGGAACAGCTGTGGCAATACCCTAGATAGGAAAAAATCCACAGTCATGTTTATAAGGTCACGGCAGTGTTACTCCGTCATTCCAACTTGTCTGGACTCACTAGCGTCTTTTGATTACAGACAGAATGTGAGGCCTATATTCATATATATACAAAAACATTCGAAAATTAATAATCCTATACTGAATAATCTTATTGTAATTATTAAGTATAAGATACAGATAAAATGTCAGAAAGAGCACCCTTACTTTCAAGCCTCATACACCGTACATTTGTCTTATACAAAATGATACAATATGACAATCTGGGAATTGATGTGATAATATAACAGGTAAAGGCCATAACTAATCAGAATACTATTGATTTCTTATTTATACATAATAAACATCGTTAATATTCTATATCTCAAGAAAAAGTTATTTAGGTAATTTTTTTTCAACCGTAAGGAGGTCAGACATGAACTAGTAATTAGCGTTTTCGGAGTGTGAATCTGAGGGTTCATACTTCGCGGCCCGCAGCCACGAAAATGCTCTCTGCACTTTTAATCCGTGGGTGCGCTTAAATTAAAGAGTAGGAGTCAAATCCCACTATTCGGTAAAACAGGAGCAGTGGGTGCTGTTTGTTTGTTTTTGAATTTCGCGCAAAGCTACACGAGGGCTATCTGCGCTAGCCGTCCCTAATTTAGCAGTGTAAGACTAGAGGGAAGGCAGCTAGTCATCACCACCCACCGCCAACTCTTGGGCTACTTTTTTACCAACGAATAGTGGGATTGACCGTGACATTATAACGCCCCCACAGCTGAAAGGGCGAACATGTTTGGTGTGACAGGGATTCGAACCCGCGACCCTCAGATTGCGAGTCGAGTGCCTTAATCACCTGGCCATGCCGGGCCCAGGTGGGTGCTGTTGAAATATTTTGGGTAGCTTTGCGCGAAAATTCTGAAATAAACTAACATATATGATTTGAAGAAAATAAAATATGCAGTATTTGTTAGTAAGCTATTCCTCTATTAGTGAGTTGGCTGGTTAATTCCAGTTATTAAGTTACATCCGTTTCGAGGTATAAATATTGCGGAGAAATGTCCAGACGCCCTTTAACTGTACTTCTTCGTAAGTTTTCCTAATAACATTAAACAAAGAGTGTGCATAAAGTGCATTCATCATTTTCTATTCATTATTTTGAAAAGTAACTTGTTTAGATGGATAACTTTGGCATTGATTTGTTTGTTTGTTGGGTTTTGCGATAAGCTTCTCGTCTATAGTTTTGAAGTGATGGACTAGAAAGAAGGCAGCTAGTCAACACCACCCGCCGCTAATTCTTGGACCACTCTTTACCAACAAATAGCTGAATTGATCGTCACATTTACATTCCCCCAGGGCTGAAAGTACGAGTATTTTCGGCAATAGGTTTCGATCCCGCAACTCTCAGATTACGATTAGATCTCTCTAAGTTACATCAAGCCATGCCAGAACCTATTGACATTGAGAACTTGTTGTCGACTTAACCGAATTTTGAAGATTTACCATAACATATAAGCGTTCGTTTATTTGTGTGATTATTTCAGAATTATGCACAAAATTACTCATAGCTCTTCCTAACGGCCCCTGAAGTGCGAATTGTATTTTTGCGCCAAAAGGTCACGAACAGCGAACCCTCGGATTCACAATCTGGGCACGCTACCTACTGCGTCACGCCCAACCCAAGACTTATTGTGAAGAAAGTTTACTTAATATTTTTATTTCTCGTAACATATAAGCCATGGGCTTGTTTTCAGGAAATTTTGCTCAATATTTTTATCAGTTTTGGTCCAAGTCATTTAGCTAAAAAAAAAAAAAACTTAAAAGTTAATTACCCAGAAAATAATTGAAGTAACTTAACAGTCGGTACA
>NW_013665648.1:916058-919704 GCF_000517525.1 Limulus polyphemus | reverse complement strand
AAAAAAAAAAAAAAAACTTAAAAGTTAATTACCCAGAAAATAATTGAAGTAACTTACAGTCGGTACATGTTTCTCTACGAGCGTGATAATCACTGTCTTGGTGTGCTCCAATTTCACTTTATTTATGTGTTGGACTTAAGAAGCAACTTGAAACATCATTTAGAGTTGCGTTTAGCTCACAAGCTCATTGTTTCATTATGTTTTTCAAATATTTACTAAATTTCTAAGCACTTTTATCAGGAAATGTAAAATTCTAAATAAGTTGAATTTGCAACTTAAAAAAATTTACCTAAAGATTTTATTGTTTTAACTGTTAAATAGTTCCAGAATAACAAAATGAAACAGTTGGGTATTTCGATTCTAAATTGAAACTCGACTTTCATGTGAAAATGATACCTCTTTTTAAAACCACGAGTGTTAGCGTGTTGAAGTTATTAACAATTATGAGCTTATTCAAAGATCCCATTTCTCCAGCACTTGACGCTTGCCCATGTAGCAGACACTAACCCCCCAAAACGCTCATAACTGCAAGGGATCATTGTAAAACATATTCCATAGTGCTTCAAACGAGCAATACCTTTCGTAGTCCTGTTTTCACCACTTTTAAACTACTTTTTTCATTCACAAAACTTTCAGTCACTGATAAGATTCAAGTGTAAACATAGCGAGATCAAACCTGGAATTTTAATCTGCATGGACGACATATTAACATCTTAGCCACGCCCAGCCCGTGCAATATCAAGGGGTTTTCTGTTGTTGTTGTTGTTGAATTTAGCGCAAAGATACTCGAGTGCTATCTGCGCTAGCCAACCCTAAGTGACAGACGAGAGGGAAGACGTCTAGTCAACAAACCTACCGTCTATTCATAAGTGGGATTTGGCTTCCACTCTTATAACGCACCCACGGCCTTAAAGTGCAGAGGGCGATTTTTGTTTTTGGCAGTAAGAGGGCGTTACCCACGAAACCAAAGATTCACAGTCCCGCACGTTAACCATTGTTCTGCGCTCGGTCCAATATCAAAAGTAAAGATCTGGTTCTGTAATGTTTCTATTGGTATTTCTTACATTAAAGGTAAAAATAAGGCACGACTTTCACTATATTTTAAGAGAAGATTTTTTATAGCTTCTTTTTCTTCCGCGTATGCTGTGAATGAGTATTTATCAGTTTCAGAAATTGTTTTGAGATAATCAAAACTCTTTTAAATTGAAAAATTAGATAAAAGATTACATGGAACTCAAGCAGAAAAAAAATGACAGAATGATCTGTGTAATTCAAAGAAAATTATTGTGGGAAATTATAGTTATAGTTTTCCCACGATGGAATCTAGTGCTCCATAATTTCTTAGGGCCTAGCATGGCCTGATGGTTAGAGTGGTCGACTGGGAGTCGCTAGTTCAACTCCCGTCACTGAACGAGCTCGCCCTTTCAGCCTTAAGGGTGATATAAAGTAACAGTCAATTCCACTTTTTATTAGTAAAAAGTAACCCATGAGTTGGCGGTGAGTAGTGTTGACTAGCAGCCTTCCCTCTGGTCTGTTACATTTAAATTACGGACGGCTAGCTTTGCGCGAGATTCGAAAAACAAACAAAATTTATTGGGATTTTCCTAATTCAAAAGTAAGTATATGTTTTGTATTGAAGGCTCTTAGGGCTAGGGCGGCTCTGAGAGACATTCATGGACATTGTTTATTACTGCTTGTACTTTATTTAAAACATTGGTTACACAGTTTCGCTCTGAGCTATATCCGGTCGAATACATTGTACTGTTCCAGTGTTTGAAGAGAAACCTGTTTAAATCGTTTACGATAAATTCATAAAATTTGAAAAGAAGGATTCAAAATCATTTCGAAACATAATATAAGCATGCAAAGTTTTATAATTTCTCATTGTTCATTTTGCAATTATAACTCATCTCTACACTTATTATTGGGGATAATTTATAATATGATTTATATTAAATAGAGAACGTGTACTCTACTGTTTACCTTGGCAAGTTTTTAATTTCTTTACATGAACAGCATTTTCACTGATTAAAAAAGTAACGATAATTTTGATTCAAAATTGAACTGTTTAAAATTTATAACTTCTATTCTAAAACCTTCATGCATTTATTTTGATTTACAATACCACACACCCTTTAGTGTCAGCGCAAGGCTTAGCATTCACAGTAGTTTATAAGCTCTAGAAATACATTTTTCATACCTTTCTTGTGCATATGCTTTTGAAATATGTAACTATTGGATAGATGGTAACCAGAAATGGCGCATACGGGTATGCCATCTAGACTAGATAGCGGCACAAACTTAATACGGTAAATAAATAGTATGCATTTAATAATTGTTGGATGGGATAGATGTTCGCCAGATCTGGTATATGTTTATATGACACCTAGACAGGATTACGTCATTAATTTAGAAAGGTAAATAAATATCATGAATTTAATAACTATTGGATAAGACAGGTGTCAACCAGATGTGACTTATGGTTATATGATACCTACACAGGTATGGTAAATAAATAGTATGCATTTAATACTTATTAGATAGATGTTAAGCAGATGTGGCATATGATTATATAACATTCAGATAGTATGCTGCTATGAAGCGTGTACGATAAATAGATAATATGCATTTAATAACTGTTGCCTTATTACGCCCTGTCAGTGGCTCACTGGTAAGTCCGAAGACTTATAACACTAAAAACCAGTTTTCGATGCCAGTGGTGGGCACAGCACAGATAGCCTATTATGCAGCTTTGTGTCTAACAACAAACAATCAAACAAATTGCATATATTTCACGAAAATGTTGGTTTTGTTTTAAACGTATTAGCTATACAATGGAAAATTTCGTCCAATGATTTTTTTGTTGATTCCGTAAAAGGTATTTTTTTTTTTTCAGATAACCAATCACGCAGCTTGGCACTTAAACAGAAGAAAAAAAATCAACATGTAAATAAAATGATGAAAAAAAAAAGTTTGAAAACGTGATTAAAGCACGTTTCGGTTACTGCAAGATTGAGCAAAATCGTGAAATTAATTCGGTATTATACCGAGGATGTTAAAGGCCACTCTTTAAATTATGTTTTGTTTTGTTTTTAAGTCATCGCTTGTTCGCGATATTATTTCTACGTCTATTTTTCTGGCCTACTGTATTTAATCTTAAATCCTGAGTTTAAGTGAAGCGTCTAAAACTCAATCGAACTATTATATTCTTCGGCCACGTTATAACATTAATTCTCCGTCTTCCACTTTTTTTTTTTGGTAAAAAAATTATTTCAAAAGAAGAAGTTATTTTAAGAGCTAATTAATCTACAAATCAAACTCTGCGAACGTTAACACATTTAGTTTCGTTGAAGTTGATTTAGATTGTTTATCTGATTTGTTTACTTTTTGTTAAGCACAAACATATACAAGTGGCTGCCAGTGCTGTGCACACCACGAGCACCGAGGCCAGGCATGGCCAGGTGGTTAGGGCACTCGACTCGCAATCTGTGGGTCGCGGGTTCGAATCCCCGTCACACCAAACATGCTCGCCCTTTCAGCCGTGGGGGCGTTATAATGTAACGGTAAATCCCACTATTCGTTGGTAAAAGAGTAGCCCAAGAGTTGGCGGTGGGTGGTGATGACTAGCTGCCTTCCCTCTAGTCTT
>NW_013665648.1:913660-915622 GCF_000517525.1 Limulus polyphemus | reverse complement strand
AAAATTAGGGACGGCTAGCGCAGATAGCCCTCGTGTAGCTTTGCGCGAAATTCAAAAACAAACGAGCATCGAAATCTGATTGTAAGTTTTATCTTCCACCCTAAATATAGGTATAAAATCAAAATTCCAAAGCTTCACAGACTGTTTATCAAAAAAATAAAACAAATGTCTCCTTAAACAATTAATATGAGAATGTATGTGTAAACAACAACATCTGTCTCCTTAAACAAATAACATAAGAATGTAAGTGTAAGATAATTCATAAGTACTGTAAGTACAATAGTTTGTTGATAAACCCTCGTTTAAAATGCCAACCGATGTGTTTGCTTAGAAAATGTGCATGCTGATACGTACAGGGTATCCCAGAAGTCCATAGGGGAAAATATACAATGTATTCTTAATTTATTTATTATTCAAATTGCATGCCATTAACAGCCATACGATACCCGTGGTGGGCAGAGCACAGATAGCCCATTGTGTAGCTTTGTGCTTAACTTCAAACAAACAAACATTAACAGCCATACACATATCGATTCTTGGTAGACTGTGCCATCAGGGTATTTCGTTCCTGAAATATGTACAACTGACATTAGAAATGTGTTTGTTTAACTTTAAGAATATAATATATATATTTTCCCTATGGGTCCAGGTTTCTGGGACACCATGTATATATATATACATACATACGGTGAATAAAATTAATCACACAAGCTATGCAAAAGATGTTAATTAGAACCTTCTATATCTATTTCAATTTAAAAGTGTCAACGTAATGACATTAATAGTTGAGTTGAGCTTTATATTCATAAAATTTTACCCAAAGCATCTCCTTCTAATAATAAATTGAATTTCATGTACAGATATTGTGATACAGGTATACGTAATCAACTACATGATTCTTATTATTTTCTCATCTTATACACATGTATCCAAAACACCTCTTATAACGTATCATTTATTATTATCTTTTAACATCTCAAAGGACAGTTGTCAATCCAGTTCTGTTCGTGGTGACAGAGAAAAATGTTGGCAAACGTAAGAACCTGTGGGGAGCCCATAGCGACGCCATCTATCTGCTCGTATAGAGTATTGTTAAATAGGAAAAGAGAGTTTGAGTCGAGAGTTCAAGCATAGATTTAAAATCAAATTTAGAAAGTCCATTGACAAGAATGTTATTACCGAAAATATTACCGACAGTGCAATATTAAGTACTCTATGGATTGTATTGGAAAGACAGGTAGTGTCTTTAAACAACAACTACACAATATTGTTATACTTAATAGCGACAACGTACTATCTACTGGTGTCAACGACTTCCACAGATTGACTGCAAGTTTTCTGCGGGTTAAATGTCCTTATTTTAGTCGTACGTTGAAGGGTGTTAGGGAAGTGCCTAAAGGATAGGATAAACATAGATTTGATTCATAGCACACTTGATTTTGTTTTGTGTATTCTACTTAACAACGTAATTAATATAGTTTCCTGCTAAACGCGAAGTCCACGACCTCTCATTAAATAAGTAAAAACCAAAAAATACTTTATAATCGTTCTTGCAACGATTTATATTTACTACTAGCTGTGTACCCGTCCTTCGTACGGGTTGTGTGTATAAATAATACATTAATTTAACAATTAACAAACAAATTACTTGTACATTATTTACATTACATTTTACATTTTTTATTGTACATTATTATAACAATTAAATATAAGTTAACAAAAGATACTGTGGACCATGTGTTAACTGCGTCACTTAGAAAAAATGGAAAATGTCAAATTGTGATGAGTTGTACTTGTGTGTTTGTAGTGTATCACACATCAGTGAAAAAATTAGTTTTATTTACCGAAGAGCCTCTTGATAGACGACATTGGAAGTACGTCCACCTGGGGCATGGATAAATAGGCTGCGAGAAGATCTGACTCTTGAGCAGGCTGCATATAGCTGCCCGTGTGAAAAGCAGT
>NW_013665648.1:907690-912943 GCF_000517525.1 Limulus polyphemus | reverse complement strand
AGATAAGGCTTGTTTCGGCTTCTCTGGTGTGTGAAACGTGAAGATATGCAAAAAGTACACTATTCTAAGCAATGTACAGAGAAAACTCTTATTTTAATTATATAGATGTTCGTTTGTTTCGCATTATAGGATTTTATGTACCAATTATACTTCAATGTTACAGTCAGAAGTATTTGGTTAGCTTGAGAGATGGCCCGGCATGGCCAGGTGGATAAGGCGCTCGACTCACAATCTGAGGGTCGCGGGTTCGAATCCCCGTCCCACCAAACATGCTCGCCCCTTTCAGCCGTGGGGGCGTCAGAATGTGACGGTCAATCCCACTATTCGTTGGTAAAAGAGTAGCCCAAGAGTTGGCGGTGGGTGGTGATGACTAGCTGCCTTCCCTCTAGTCTTACACTGCTAAATTAGGGACGGCTAACGCAGAGTGCCCTCGTGTAGCTTTGCGCGAAATTAAAAAAAAACAAACAAACAAGCTTGAGAGGTAGTTGAAAAAATCTGTAAAATAATTATGTATGAAAATTTACCTCCCTACAATTTTGATTACATTGTACCCAGTGGTGATTTTTTTCTTCTTCTGAAAGCCACGGGCTCAATTCTATCGAAGAATTAAAAACCTGTTCAATGAGCCCCATTTTACACTACTTGACGCTTAAAACTGAAAAGAAACATTTCGAAATATCTCATAATGCCTCAAACAAACCACATATTTTTCAGCCTTGCGCCTGTGGCTTTAAACAAGTATTCACCTTTAACAGGACCTGGCCTCACAGGATGTGGAATATCAAGAGTTTTGCAAGTTGATGAGGTACCTCTTCGTGCACTTTTCAAATTGAATTATTTGTTGTTTAAATCCAAAGATACACAATTGGCTATCTGTGCTGTGCCCAACACGGGTATTGAAACCCGGTTTTTAGCGTTGTAAGCACGCAGGCTTACCACTGAGCCATTGGGGACTTATTTAAATTGTCAAGAAATGCAAAATAATAATAACAACAACAACAAAAAAACAAAACAGTACTTCACTTGGTTTGCACCTGGTGTGTAGTGGTAGTTAATATGACTGGACTGTGAATCCGAGGGTTCAGAGTTCGCGTCCCGTCACAGCAAAAACGCGCTCTGCCTTTTACAGCTGTGTGTACGTGTGCTATAAAATAAGAGTAACTCAAGAGTACACTGCAGGTGCTGTTGACTATTGACTTCCCTCAGATCAAAGCTATAAATGCGCAGATAGCCCTTTATGTAGCTTTGTGCATAATTTATAAAAAAACAAATAAATACTTAGAATTCCAAAAATACTCGTTACTAAGTTCCGGTGAGTATCAGAAGAGTTTCATTCAAGTTTTACTGAATTATCAATCACTTTTTCACCGAGTAAAAAACGTAAAATATGATTTTTTTACGCTGACATGTATATTCCTAGCTCATCAAGTCGTTGATAGGAAAATATTAGCCTAGACATATAGCGAACGTTCTTATCAACCAATTACGAATACTTTTCTGATTTACAGTAAAAGTATCAAAATAGTCCTCACTTCCCGATTTTTATTCTTTCTTTTTCGTGAGACACTAAGAAAGAATATCGTAAATAAGAAATCAACTGCACGCGAATTATTTGGTCATAAAATTGAAAATAATATCATTATTTTATTGAAATTTCACCTTAACTTCAAGTTATTTGTATTTATTGTGACAACACCTTACGATTATGTGTTAATAACAGAAATTTTAGAACATGAATTGCGTTATCACCTAAGCATCAAAAGCAAAGTGTACATCAGGGGACGAAGATAGGCAGAAATCAGTGGGGGTAAACAAGTAATACACTCACCTTCGGAATTTGTTTAATTACATGTGGGTGACAATTTGGGTCTATTTTAATACAGCGGGGGCAAGATATGGTAGAAATCAGGGGAGGGGCACAAGCGAAAGCATGTGAAAATAAGCAGTTTAATAAATTCAGCCATCAAACTCATTTTAGTATATTTATCTTTCAAGCGAACCATTATTTTGGTCCAAAAATTCAATTCAACTTGGAGAATTTGTAGACCTATCAAAATTTATGTGTTTTGTTTGTTTGTAGTTAAGCACAAAGCTACACAACGGACTCTCTGTGTTGCGCCCACCGCGAATATTGAAACCCGGGATTTTTTAGTGTTATAAGCCTTCGGACATGTGCTGAGCCACTGCAGGTAAGGGGGGGGGGGGTATGAGAAATTAAACCAAGCTACTGCTCAGAGCCTTTAACCGTATAAGTAATGTTCTCTTGTTCAAAGTATAATAAAAAACACCTTAAGGTGTGAAAAAAAAAGGTGCGACTAAACTTGGGGCATGATGATGGATAAAACAGATACGAGGCCTAGCTAACTAATGAATGAATAGTTGCTGTAAAATTCTTATCAATGCTATAAATGTAGCTATCAATTTGGCCGCCAATTTTGATTAAGTCGCACGCTGAATCCTTTTTTTGGCCGCACCTTTTTTTTCACACCTAAGGTGTTTTTGATTAGATAACAAGTTTTTGTCAACATACACCACCAAACCACAGCAAGTGAGAAAGTGACACTCGATAGTAACCAACATTAGCTTTAGGATCGCAACCCTATTATTTGGAACAGACCTATACTTTACAGAACCAATCAGATTCTTTAAAATATAGTTTATATGGTAGTTTTTCTTCTGTAAAACAGTGTTAATAACTTCCTTTATAGTAACCCTATGAAATCTAGATTAACAGTTTCTTGTCATCACCCACATGCACTCGATACAGTCGTATCAAGCATAATTTTTTACGCTAATTGCTTAAGTTAATATCACGTGACGCTAAACGCTT
Source organism: Limulus polyphemus (assembly GCF_000517525.1). NCBI lineage: Eukaryota > Metazoa > Arthropoda > Merostomata > Xiphosura > Limulidae > Limulus > Limulus polyphemus. The sequence continues at coordinate 910,113 of NW_013665648.1, read as the reverse complement.
TTTAATTAGAATAACTTCATCAAATTTAGCAAATTTATTCTTAAAAGTTGGCAATGAATAATGAATATTAACCGTCTACCCGTATGATTTTTTGTAAACTTGGGCTAGAACCTGCTAATCTAGTTTGCGTGGCCTAACCAATACTTATGTATCTGCACGTTTTTCACCCTATAGTTTTGCTGCTCTAAATCAGCTGTCTTTAATCCGAATGACAAAAACTAAAAAAGGTCCAATTTTACTCTTTGTTGAAGCTGTAGTAGAAATTTCAGACTGATAGCTCACGTGACGTTTTGCGTAGGCGTTCCCCAAAATTTTCGTCAAACTTGAGCGGTTTTTGTTGAATAAAGTTTCACATGTGGCTTATATTAGGCCGTCAAGAAATTAGTGTCGCTTTCTTTAGATGAAAAAAAACCGAACAACTTATATATCAAAACAAAACATTTATTAAATGAAATAACCTCCATTCTTTTCCATCTTACAATCAGGTTGTTAATACCCTGATTAAAGAAATCACTTGGCTTTGAGGCAAAAAAAAAAAAAACATGTCGATGTCCTCTTTAACACCTTCCACATTTACATACGTTTTCCCATTAAGATGGTGTTGCAGCGAACGAAAAAGATGGTAATCTGATGGTACCATATCTGGAGAATATGGTGGGTGGGGGAGAACTTCCCAACCGAAGAGACGAAGCAACGTTCATACATTGGAAACGATGATCATCGGGGAGTTCGTGAGGCACCCAAACACCTTCTTTATGAAGTTTTTCCCATATTCCTTAGATTTTACGTATTGTTACATGAGAGACATGCAATTTCAGAGCCATTTCAAGAGTGTGTTGCCTTGGGTTGGACTCAATAAGTGTCTTCAGGGCATCAATATCAATTCCAACATATCGGCCCCTGTCATCACAGTTTCTAAGGCTAAAGTCACCTGAACGAAATTTGCTGAACCATCGTTGACACTTACGAACATTCAAATCATTTCCATAAACTTCTTTGATATTATTTGTGGCTACAGAGGCGTTGTTTCCCTTTTTGTATTCAAACAGCATTACATGCCGAATGTGTGTCTTGTCGTGTGCCATCACTATAAGGGATTAGAGCATACTAAACTTTACACATTATATAAGTTACACTAACGTGACGTTTAGGCGGTTCATTTAACTATTATACTTGATATACGTTTTTTGGGAGGCAATCAATGAAAGTGTTCCAAACCTCGACATTAATTTCTTGACGACCTAATATTTAGACCAAATTTGACACCTAATTGTAGATTGTAAAGGTCTATCAGGGTAACAAATTAAAAAAAAATACCATAAATAAGTATATTTTTCTATAAAATAAAATTTCCGTACTTTCAGTTCGAACAAGAAACAAGAGGGAATCCTCAATAACCGCGGCACTCGAAATTCTTTTAAGCAAGATTAGAGTAAATTAATCTATGATACTTTTTTTTCGTTTTCTTAGCTATGTTTTCGTGCGCCAGCAATACCAAGCGTGGGCCGCGCGTATACCCGATTCAATTCTATTATTCATCAGGACCTCTACAAGCCTATCCTCAAATTGAAATTATTTTAAGCAGGATTAGAGTAAATTAATCTATAAGACCTTGGGCGTGGTCGCGTACATCACTCGAAAGGGTTTGACCTCCTAAATCAAAAACTGTAATTACATCTCAAATCAGTCAAGATATGACGGAGCCATGAGCTAAAAGTTTGTACTTGAAAAAATTATCAGAGTCAGTCTATGAGCCGTTATGCCGCGGCTAAAAAAGGGAAAAAAAATTCAATCAAAATTGGATATTTTATATCTCGTGTATTTCTCAATGGATTGCCTTGAAATTTGGTTTGAAATTAGCAGTCACATATGTTTGAGACAATATATTTTTCTTGTTACTAAAATTGTAAGTTTTGACATAAAAATTATCCCAAACGATCTTGGTGCTGAGAAAATTATTACATTATTTCAAGCAGCTTAGACACTGGACAAACATGGTTGGCTCGTTTGTACTTAAGCACAAACTACTAAATGGGCCATCTGTGCTCTGCCCACCACGGGTATCAAAACCTGGTTTTTAGCGTTATAAGCCTCCATCTTACCGCTGTGTCAGTGGAGGGGGGGAGGCGAAAAGTATAGAAGAATGAATTAGTAACAGTATTGTTACTTTTTCTACAAATATAGCATGTATGTAGCTATTTTTAGTAAGTAAAAATTATTTTAAACAACGTACACATAGATTGTCGTCTTTGCAATATACCATCTAAAAATAAAAAGATAAAAAATGTCAGGAAATGTCCACACAAGAAGAAATTCTAAATTGTTTCTTTATTTTCCTCGACACTGTAGCTATTGATATTTCTTTTATAAGTAGGCCCGGCATGGCCAGGTGGATAAGGCGACTCGACTCACAATCTGAGGGT
>NW_013665648.1:896101-907388 GCF_000517525.1 Limulus polyphemus | reverse complement strand
AAATTATTTTATAAGCAAATAGATGTAAAAATAAAAAACGCTTTGAAATATTTGTTAAATTTCCTCTTTACTAAGTTATAAGGCAGGTTTTCAGAGAATATTGGATAATAATAATAAAATTAACATTTTCGTCCTTTATCGACATCTTGTGAATTGATTTGTGGGTGCATGTAGTTTATAAGATACGCATTCATGATATTCAGTTAATAATTAGAAGCACAAAACACGATGGAAAAGCAAAGTAGAATTTGTGTTAATCTGGTAAAACTGCACCCAATTCCAGGTTGTCATGCGTCGACTTTATAATAAACTACCCTGATTTACCATGAACAGCTTACAATATTAGTGCTTGATTAGCGAATATCCTGTTAGTTCAGGAAGAAAATCATAATGTTATTTTCTACCCAAGTGTCACCTAGTAGCAGGAATGTACTGAGAAATCAATAACAATATGTTCTGACTAAGTAACCCTACCTTTACGTCCAGTAGAATGTTTAGTGAATTAGGATAAAACCGTTACAGGAAATGATATTTCTTGTTGTTTCTGTAAGTTCTGTGTAAACAAGCTCCAAATATGCAATCGTGGATAATTTTAGGTATATTCTGTGTCGCAAGTAAATAAGGAATACAAAATAAGAATGGTCTATTTCATAAACAATACGTTACCTAGAAAATTCTTGAAGCAAATATTTTTGTTGCCTGATGAACAGAATTTAGGTCAAAGTTTGGTCTTTGTTTATTTCGACTAATTGACACATATTTTACGGAAAAAAAAAGTTCAAAATAAAACAGATTCTAAACTTGAACTTAATGATATTATGTTAAAACAACAAATGCGTTATATAATTTATTACTCTACATAAACATACATTAACCTAAAGATTTTGTGCTCTTACTTTTTCACTGATTTGGGTACTTCCTTTAAAATGTTATATTAAGGTTAATAGCAGTTTAAAAGCTCTTTATTCTTTAGTTTTGTGTCTTATTTAAAACTTTTTCTTATTGTTTGATTGTGTTTGCATTCCTCGATTATTCTTGTATTATTGAATTTTTAATATAGTTTTGTTTGTTTGTTGTTAAGCACGCAAAGCTACACAATGGACTATCTGTTCTGTGTTCACTGCGGGTAATCGAACACTGAATTTTAGCTTTATAAATCTCAAGTTTACCGCTGAGTCAAGTGTATAAATAAGCATTAAAATATTTGATTTTACATATGGAAACTATAATACGGTGACTGATATTTTTCGGTAAATTTATTTTTTGTTTGTTTGTTTGTAATTAAACACAAATCCATACAATGGGCTATCTGTGCTATGCCCACCACGGGTATCGAAACCCCGATTCTAGCGTTGTAAATCCGCAGACATACCGCTGTGTCACTGGGGAGTTATTTGAAATTAAATTATTCTAATTGTTCTATCGCCGTCATTTATTTGAGATATGAATGGCACACTATCAAATTGTTTTGCTATTAGCACAATCAACCATCATCTGTCGTTTACTAGTTACATAAATTAACGTATAAAAACCTGATATATATATATATATACTCCTGTACTTAAAGCTGGTGTTCTTTTTCCTTCTGTAGCTGTGACTGTTCGCTACCTAACCAAAAGATATATTGGAGAATACAGTTCTTTCAAAGGTAAGCTGTAACCACAATGTATCTACTTTTGTAATTTTAGATTTTTAAGCTCTAGTCATGGGTACCGAAAACAAAGTGGTAATATTCAGTTACTACAATATTAAATAATAAATTAACGCACGAACCTACCTTGAAAATGAAGTAATAGTTATATTTTTACGTAAAAAAAATATAATTGGTTTCTGAAAGTAAATATGTAAACAAAAAACAACAACTAATTTCTGCTCTGTTAAGTCATTACCACTGCGACATAAATAGAAATTGAAGATTTTTTGAATTAATTCCTATTTGGTTGGGAACTGAAATCGCTCGATGAAACATACTTTAAATTTCTTGAAAATTAAATTGTATATTCTTGCATTTATACTAATTTATTCTCTAAAGTATTCGAGAAAAACTTTTGTACTTTACATTTACAATTCTCTTGTAAAATAAACACTGATATATCTCCGGTAGTTCAACCATGAGCTTGATGCTTTATAACGCTAAAATTCGGGGTTCAGTCACAGCACAAATAACCAGTTGTGAAGTTTATGCTTATCAAGAAAAAAATAAAACAAAATCAACCACATGAGGCCAAACGTATAAATGGTAATCCTAAGAAAAAAACTAAATTTTAATTTCCGCTACTGGAAAACTAGCATATCTATATATAATTCGCTCTTACATCTTAGTATTATCATGTTTAGTGGAAATATTCAATTGATTCCAAACTTTCTTCTTTTGAAATTGCCTTTACATGCGAATGCTTATCAATTAAAGAAAAAAGGAAAAATAATACATCTGCACAATGCACTTCCAACAAACACAATGTTCATACAGGTGTAATTTTCAATATAACTTACAAATAAATCGTAAAAAATATTAAATGAAATAAAAATGCGAAAATAGCGCTCATAGTTTTAAAATAAAAACTACCCTCATTCAAGTACTTTAAAAGAATGATGTTTTATGTCCTGTTCCTCCGTTGTCACTAGTGTTTAGTATGATGGCCATGATTAAGCATTATAGCCCAGTCCACAATTTTTATTGTAACAAACTACTGTCTAGGATGGTGAGGTCAGTCTTAGATTATATATTTTGATATATTTTTCACAGACCCTCCATTGTACATGGGCGTTGGCTTCCAAGACCACGTTAAACTAACCCAAAACATAAAAATCCACTGGAGCTGCATCGAAGACTTGACAAGTGTGTGATCATTTGAGACTGGTGTGATTCCAGTTTCATCGATAATACTTCTCATAAAACGTAGCTGTTGATTTTGGAGTGTTTCTGAAAACTCGTGAACTTTCGGCTTGTAAACATTCGTCCACTTCAAGTTCTTGTTCATTTTCCTTTTAACGGTACCAGTTTTATTGCAATGAGTTTTTGAGTCTAAGGTTTCCCCTTTTATAACTATGCTCTTGGCCTATCATTGTCGAGAAGAAAACATTGTTATTATCCGCAATCAATTTCAGAATTAATGAATGATGTATTATTTACTTATTTAAGCTCTGGCCCATGTTCTGTGAGACGTAAAATATTAATCTCTTAGTGAGAAATGGCCTATAAGTATTAACTATTGTTATATTTCTAGTCATGCGTTTAGATCCTCGTCTCCTTTGGATATAGATCATATCCAAGTTGAAAAGTGGTATAGAGGTTTGTACAAGTTAGTACGAGATAGAGGTTGATCTCAACTTGGATGTATGTAATAATAATAATCCTTGATGTACTCAACCTATGATTGTTTGACAGCACACTAGGACTTTAGTCCAACTTAACAGTTTGGCAAAGGACAATCCATTTTGTCTTCATTTGGTGCAGAAGTCTAAATATACTCCCTCTGCTACAGTGGCTAAATGGTTTCAGCACTACATTGGCTCCACTTTTACCTGGAAGTACCACACCACTGAACAGTAACTTACATATTGTGGATTACTAATGAGAGTCCATATTGGTTCAAATTGTGGCTCAGTTAGTAAATTCATTACTGACAGGAAACATTTAGTTTGAAATACAGATACAGAATGGATTTGAAGTAAAATTAAGAACACGGGTAGTTTAGACACATGAGATTCCTGTAACGTAGAATATACTGTATAGAAACAGACAATGGTATTTTCCACTAGCAAGTCAGTTGACGCCCCAGCATCCCTTGCTTTGAAATGAGAGTGATCGCCATCACGTGGGTTGTTTCTGCACTATGTGAAAAATAACATTGTTGTTTTTCATACCTAATGCCATGTTTTCTCACGCTGGCACGGAATAGGATAGAAGATAAATGATTGATTTGATTTAATTATACTTCATTCGCTACCTCTACAACAAAGATGCCACTAAATATATCTGCATTTAACTTTAATCGTGCAGTTGAAATGCATGAAAGCGCAGGCTGTGAGTGTACAACCAGAGGCAGAAGGAACACCTGAACGGTATTGCTTCGTGGTTGTCTTTAACGTGTACTAAACTTGAATATGAAAACAAATATCTGGTAGAAAATAAGTAATTTTACTCCCGTTACTTTCCTTTTGGACCCTGGCTCTGTGTGTATAACAACCAGCAGTGAAAGGAAAATGGTTTGTTTCCTAGGTGACTGTTTTAGCTGTTGTCATGACAGTAACGACAGTGAACAGCAAAATTGAATGTTGGTCAAACACGAGCCCCCGTATTATAACGTTAATGATATATTTTTATTATATAATAAATTACTTGCTAGTTATACTAAGATTCAGCAGAACCCAACACCAAATATGCATTCAGACAAGAATCAAGGGGTCTGTTCTTGCAGCACTAATGAAAAACCCTACTGCATCTTCTGCTATTATCAATAAATGGTTGCTCATGCAGTACATATGACAATCACATTGCATCCTCTGCTCTTACCAGTAAAGAGTTTGTGCTTGCAATACATATGACAACCACACTGAATTATTTGCTCTTATCAATAACTCCACTGACTGTAACCTTTGTTATGTCACCTGTAGAGCCATCAGATCACATCACCCACACGTCGAATATTAACTGTACCATGTTATAAAGAGATCAACCACATATTTTATTCCAACTATATAGTCAAAAAGTGAACTTATAACTTATTGATATTTTATTTTGTGCTTGTAGTTTGTTTCTTCGTACAATAGAAACTTTTTTTTTAAACAGCATGCATAAACACGCATACAAACTTAAGCGTCTAACCAAGGGGAGAGGAAGTGGTACGTGCAACCGCAATAATTACCCCATGTTGAAGGTTTTACTTTTTCATTTTTCCCAAATGTTTTCTCGGTTCGTTTCGTTCGCCATTTCACCTTTATTCTTGCCTCCCCCTTCACTTTTAAACAAAATTAGGCGCCCAATCATACAGTATATTATAGTTTTATATATATTTACATCGTGTTTTTATAAGTGCAAATTTCATTTTTGATTTCAGATTATTTGTATCAACACAGCGTTACTTTTGATAATGTCACAACTGAAGTGAAGATCCTAGACACGTCAGCCTGTAAGGTATGTGATCTGTCCAATAAACAATCGTGATCTGGTGATTTGACTTATCAAAACCCACTTGATGTTTATTAATCACTGATTCATGTTTATTGATTTCAAGTAGACATAGTATGGTTCGTTTGATGAAACAAACAAATGCAAATTTAATTTATGTTTATTAAAAGTTCATAGAATAAATTGTCTTGTATTTTACTTTACTTTTTAATCAGAAATTAAATTATAACTAAACTACATTATACTGGAATGTTTATGAGCTCTCTGACACTTAATACAATTATTCAGTTTGATCCACATATTAAGTTTGCGTTACCTTGTCGTTCTGATACCAATATTCACAAAGACTTTGACCTTGTTATTTATTGTCAGGCGTTACAAATATCAATACTCTTTTTTTTCCCTTAGAATTTGCCCAGTGACGTATTTTATGTAAATTGGGGTTCGTTTTTAAAGTTCTACTTTTGTTATTGTTTTCTTTTTTTATGCTTACAAAATGAGTTATCTGCTCTCTGTCCCCCTCTCGAACCCCGGATATTATTATTGGAAGTACGTAAATTTATCGTTGACCCATCGGAGGACGTTTTACTATTGTATAAAACTAAAATAAGAGAAAAAAAATTATTATACGTTGTTGTTGTTTTTTAAATTATTATAGTAAACATGATTTTGTTCCTTTGATCGAATTACCCATATTTCTCCTATATGATGCCAATGAACACGATTTCCTTGTATATTATAGATGGCTAGGTGATGAGTTGTAATTGAATAATTTTGTAGTTCATTCTTGGTTAACGTCTGAATACGTCATCACATCAAGTGTTCTAGACTTTTCAAGTCAGCAAAATACCAGTTTCGAATAATAAGTACTTAATTATTTTGACTAAAGTTTTGATTTTTTTAAATTCAGTATTTATAGGAAATATTTTTTTTCTACTGTAATGAACTACATTTTGTATAAAAATATGCATTTTTCATAGTGACTATACTTTTTTTTCTTCTCTTAATTAGACAACAGCTTGTCTTCACGACCATATTGCTTGGGCCGATGCCTTTGTCGTTGTATATAGCATTTGTGAGAGAGACAGCTTTCAGCAAGCACGCATTTTGATAGAAACAATAAGTGCCATCAAAGGCCTACGATATGCGCCTGTCATCTTGCTGGGTAACAAGAGGGATCTGGAGCATGCACGGCAAGTTGGTGTAGATGACGGCCACGAGATGTCCCTACAGTTCCAGTGCCAATTCTACGAAGTTTCAGCAGCAGAGAATTACGTTGGAGTTAGTTTGGCTTTTCAAAGTCTCATCCGAGAAGCGAGAGCCATGCAAGCACTGAAAACACTACCAATCAGACGAAAAGTGGGAGCTGCCATGACAGTTTCGAAGATGATCGGTATGGTTTTTGGAAAAAGCGGAAAATCCTTACGAAATGGGAAGAAGCGACCATCTTTATCTATATGATCGTTTCGATCATTCGTTTCAGATCAATCGCATTTGGAAATCCATTATTAGCATGCCTTAGATCTCTACTCAAATAAAGGTAGAAAATAAAAAGACTTCAGCAAATCAACGACCAACAGAAATAAGGAAGTAAATGCTAAACTTCGATAGCTATTAGTCATTTGTTATATTCATTCTATTTGAAATTCAATGACTTTAGTATGTCTACACAATTAAGAAAAAGTATATATTTTTGTTATCTTTGACAAATATAAAATATCAACAAATAGCGTATATTTTTATAAAATTATTCATATTATACCATAAAAAGGGTATATATTACCCTGTTTATATTTGCGTTTATAATTGATGTGAAAACTGGTGTTAATTTTTTATAACATCGCACTTGGCAACGTGTATACATGAACTACAGTAGCTCGAAAGCAATCCAGTTTTGAGAGACAAATATTTCATTGATTTTTCCAGTATTACAATGAATTTGCGGTGTTTAATATGGACTACAAACTATCTGTGTTTACAATTCTGTTGTTAGTTGAAGGAACACTATACTTCGTAGTCTCTGATTGTTCAGAGCCAAAAAAAAAACCGTGCTTTGGTTAAATAACTATTTTATTGCGTTTATATCACGACGTAACTCAGTGAAATAATTTATTTCACCCCAGTTTCTGTTTTTCCATTCTTCAGAGATTTTCAACAGCCAATTGCATGTTCAATGACTGCTTTATCTAACCTTTTTTTGTATATTTGGTTACTGCTACCACGATGAGGCAGTGTTAACAAAACTAAACAAGGAAGATGTAGAGTTTAATGTTTACATGATATATGTATATATCTGTATAATTGTATTATATATTACAATGGGAGGTGCATTATAAACAAGGAATAATATACACGTATATTCTATCTTTTTTATATTTATGTACAATAGTTACCAATGTAATTTATGTTTTTGGATGATTATAGTAAGAATTCTTTATTCGCTTCGTCATCGCTTTTCGTACTCCTTTTCATGTTTCTAATCTTAAAGATTATGTTAAGCTGTTTCCAATTAGACACTATCTTCAGGGCTGTCAGTATTAATTAAAACTAGCTAAGGCACCCAAGCCTGGCGTGACATTTGTTTCGTTGCGTTCACGGGGATAGCAGGACGACAGGAGTTCATGGAAATAGCGGAGGACATGGGCATTTGTTTGTTTGGAATTAAGCACAAAGCTACACAATGGGCTATCTGTGATCTGCCCACCACCGGTATCAAAACCCGGTTTCTAGCGTTGTAAGTCCGCAGTCATACCGCTGTGCTACTGGGGGGGGGGGGGGACATGAGTGTGCGTCATTCGCCAGCAGTAGCAAGGAAGAGAATTGAAATAACTGCCAAACTCGAAAAATATGAAAATAAGGAGTTTTAACATCCCTCTGGGGCATACCCATGAACCCCGGAAAATTTCATTGTGATCAGAAGTCGGGAAGCTGGTATATTTTTGTTAAAGACTGACAAATAGCTCGAGCCACTTTATGATATACATTTATATGTTACGCCTTCTTCGATGTTTTTGGTTACATTCTCAGTAAAGCTATTGGTTCATAACCAACTTGGATATCTTCTTCTTTATTTAGATACAAATATTCATAAGCGGTGAATTCGGGGGTGGATGGGGAGGGGCATAGGAAGTACATGTCTTCCATCAAAATTCACAACTAACAGACAAATGATAAAGGGGGGGTGTTTGGTCTGGGAACACAGATTATACACCGCTTTAGAAATACCCCGGATCAACCTCTGCTTATTTCACAACGAACCATTTAGGCTAATTAGAAAATAAAGATATATTAATTACATAAATTATATTACCACAGATGTTAAAAGCGTCATATCACCATTTAGAATATCTAAGTATAATGCTTTGTATAATCATGAGCTGCTCCAAACACACTATCTGCTGAATAACAATACATATGGCACCACGTGGTGGTGCTAATGACATGAAAGTATGCCGCTTTCAAATTTGTAATACAAATACTTGTATATACATGACTTTTGTTTTAAGTTACATCATTTTAAACAATATATATCAAATGGACAAGTTTGTCTAGTTTTATCAATATAGGTTGACATTGTCTGAACGAATACAGCTATTTTTTTTTTATATTATGCGCTTCTATCGGTAAGGGCCGGGCGTGGTACGGTGTATAGAATATGTATTTGAGGATTCAAAGTCTGCGTCCCGTTGCCGCAAAAACCCGCCCTCCGCACTTTGGGATTTTGGGTGCGCTATAAATGTGACGGTTAAATCCCATTACCCGATCAGAACAGAGTTGACGGTGGATGCTGCTGACTAGCTTGCCTTCTCTCTAGCTATGCGCAGATAACTCTTGCGTAACTGTGCGCGAAATTTTCAAAACAAACAAACATTCTTTCGTTTCAAAAGGTTTAGTGCCCTGAGCATTTAGTTACTTCTGTTAAGATAATTAAATGACAGAATGAAATAGTGATCTTAAACGATCCCACAAAAAGGTATTAGAAAAAAAAAGTTTTTTCTTGCATAGCTATATCTGTTATATGAATATAGCATTTGATACAATAATAGATTGTAAAACAAACAAATGTTTCAAGATGTCTAACAACCCAGCAAATACAAAATATTTAAGAAATCCAAATCCTGAATTTTAGCGATGATGGAAAAACTAGTCCGATTATATCCATAATTGATCTATAAATTCTTTGAAAATGCTCCTTGAGTCCATTAAATAGCTTGATTTTATTATTTTGTCATAATGAATGTTGTAAATAACTCGTGTAATAAAAAGGTCTTTATTAAACATTGATATATTATTCATTTAAGTCTTCTTAACAAAGCTTGTATAAAGGTTTACTCTGAAAAACAAAAACAAAAACAAAACTTGCGAATCAGCAGCGTAATGCAGAAACGAATCACACAGCAAATTTAACCAAAAACAGGGCCTTTGTTTATTTGTTTTGTAATATATCAGACTTACACCAAACAGGACGTAGAGTTAAAGTACAGGAGTAATGAGTTCGTTCTTCAGCAGCTCGAAATGTAGCGCCACCTTTTGCACACTAGGTAAATTTGTATGGTTCACGAAAAGTAGTTCCGTGGAAGGCAAAAGTCTTGGTGGATGAGCAACATCAAGAATTGGTGGAGACTAGAAAGAGGACTAAAGACACTAATGTGTAACGTCGCTTTGATGGCGTTGACCTGACCTAATATAGACACAACCTTGTATTTATCATACACAAATGTAAAGACCGTTTCTAGAAATTAAAAAATTGTCCGAATTTACACCCGTTTCAAGAACGAAGTCGTCTAAACCAGAATTTGAAGACTTTTAGGTAATTTGTCCTTCACCAATTTGTTAGGGCGCTCGACTCGCAATTTGCGGGTCGAGAGTTCGAATCCCCGTCACACCAAACAAGCTCGCCCTTTCAGCCATAGCGGAATTATAAAGTGATGGTCAATCCCACTATTCGTTGCTAAAAGAGTAGCCCATGAGTTGGCGGTGATGACTAGCTGCCTTCCCTCTAGTCTTACAATGCTAAATTAGGGAGGTTAGCATAGATAGCCCTCGAGCAGCTTTGCGCGAAAATAATAAAACAAACAAAAACAAACTTTCACCAATTTGGTTAAAAATCAGAAAATCAACGACACATTCTTCTAGAATTTTTTTCTCCGTCTATTGAGAGATAACTGAACTTCCGTGTAATTTTTCACCACCTATTGAGAGATAGCTGAATTTCCAAGTATTTTTTCTTAATTTTTTTCTCCATCTATTGAGAGATAACTGAACTTCCAAGTATTTTTTCTTATTATTTGTTTCTCCATCTATTGAGAGATAACTGAACTTCCAAGTATTTTTTCTTATTATTTGTTTCTCCATCTATTGAGAGATAACTGAACTTCTAAGTATTTTTCCTAACATAGATACCACAGCTGAAAGTAAACATAATCTATTTTTGGATTAATTTGGAGGCCAGCGAAGCTGGAACGGTCCCTCCAGGACGGTACAAGTACCCCGGAGCACTGGACCTACGTTTGGGGAGATTTCCAGAACCCAACGCTTTCCAACTTCACCCCGGGTTACTGTATGTGCACACAATCATAACCCCATGCCAGGGTCAGAGGATTAATGGGGAGGACATCATATGGATCCCAGGCCATGATATATGATACCACGCATACACATACAGCTCCAGGCTCGGCCCCACTGAAGATTTAAAAGAAAGAAGACCTCTATATAATGTGTTGATTTGATGATTAAGAAACTGGTGTTATTAAACTAAGACATCAATAATATGTATACAGATCGCTCACTTGCAAAGATACTTTGGGTACTTGATACATTAAATATTAATTTAATTAATTCTTTATTTATTTACTTATTTTTAGCGAAATTGGTTTGTCAGATATCATTATTGTGAAGGGAAAAGTCCCAAACTGTCGCAGTTAACAAAAAAAACATTATGTGCTGCCATCTAGCGACGGTAAGCAAAATTATTATGAAATGTAAAAGTAATTCTCCTGAGTAGTGGTTTCCTTTTTGTTATTTTCTCACGAAAACGCGAGTAATAGGAGAGGATAATAACACTGCTCTTATATACAAATTGGGCGGGCAATTTTTCCACATCTTGCCTATCTGTCAGGAAAAGTAATTTTCATCTTAACATTAAAATACTTTTGT
>NW_013665648.1:894572-896091 GCF_000517525.1 Limulus polyphemus | reverse complement strand
AACTGAGACATCAATAATATGTATACAGATCGTTCACTTGCAAAGATACTTTGGGTGCTTGATACATTAAATATTAATTTAATTAATTCTTTATTTATTTACTTATTTTTAGCGAAATTGGTTTGTCAGATATCATTGTTGTAAAGTGAAATGTCCCAAACTGTCTAGTTAACACTAAAAAAAAACAATATGTTCTGCCATCTAGAGACGGTAAGCGAAACTATTATGAAATGTGGAAGTAATTCTCCTGAGTAGTGTTTTTCCTTTTTGTTATTTTCTCACAGAATCGCGAGTAGTAGAAGAAGATAATAACGTTGCTCTTATATACAAATTGGGCGGGCAATTTTTTCAAATCTTGCCTATCTGTCAGGCAAAGTAATTTTTATCTTAACATTAAAAATACTTTTGTGCATCAGAAAATTTCGAACTTTCTTATGCGAATTTTTTATAATGTCCGAATAGTTACCAAACGTTTCCTAAGAGAAAACTTTATATTTTATATATTGTCTTCAGTAATCAATTTCTGTTCGGGTCGGGAAAATTTGAACGATCTCGCAACCACCATAAAATATTATGAAATAAACATAAACATAAATTAAGCATCTTTCATTCTGGAATGAACACAAAGGGATTTAAATTGATAGTTATTGGACGAGCACCAGGACGTGTTTGTTGTGCAACTTACTTCTATTCTATTTTAAGTAAAGGTTCTTAATAATAATTCGGTACACTGTCCATATATTGAAAGATAACTGAACTTCCAAGTATTTCTTTCTTAATTTTTGTATCCATCTATTGAGAGATAACTGAACTTCCAAGTATTTCTTTCTTAATTTTTTATCCATCTATTGAGAGATAACTGAACTTCTAAGTATTTTTTCTTAATTTTTCTCCATCTATTGAGAGATAACTGAACTTCCAAGTATTTTTCTTAATTTTTTCTTCATCAATTGAGAGATAACTGAACTTCCAAATATTTTTCTCCATGTATTGAGAAGTAACTGAACTTCCAAATATATTTTCTTATTTTTTATCCATCTATTGAGAGATAACTGAACTTCTAAGTATTTTTTCTTATTATTGTTTCTCCATTTATTGAGAGATAACTGAACTTCCAAGTATTTTTTCTTAATTTTTTCTCCATCTATTGAGAGATAACTGAACTTCCAAGTATTTCTATTTTAATTCTTCTCCATCTATTGAGAGATAACTGAATTTCCAAGTATATTTTCTCCATCTATTGAGAGATAACTGAACTTCCAAGTATATTTTCTTAATTTTTTCCATCTATTGAAAGATAATTGAACTTCCAAGTATTTTTTCTTAATTTTTTCTCCATATATTGAGAAATAACTGAACTTCCAAAAATATTTTCTCCATCTATTGAGAGATAAATGAACTTCCAACTATTTTTTCATAATTTTTTCTCCATCTATTGAGAGATAACTGAACTTCCAACTATTTTTTCATAATTTTTTCTCCATCTATTGAGAGATAACTGAACTTCCAACTATTTTTT
>NW_013665648.1:891913-893635 GCF_000517525.1 Limulus polyphemus | reverse complement strand
CTCATTTTCAGTGTTTCAAAGAGTTTCGCGTTGGAATCGCAGAAGATGTCAACCTCGAGTTTCCAAAGAAGATTATTAGTGACTTAAAATAGCATTTTTTGGAGAGATTATCGGATCTCGACAGAATTGAGAGTAACATTCTTTTGTTCCAGAATCCGTTTGATTGTAACCTTGATGACGTGCCAGTCGAACTATAGTTGGAGCTAAATGATTTGCAAACAAATGACTTGTTGAAAGAAAAGCACAGAGAAGGAAAACTTGTTTAATTTTATCGCTGCTTACCTGATGATGAGTTTTCAAAGTTGAAGAAATTTGCCTCTGGTATGGCATCAGTGTTTTGAACAACTTACGTCTGTGAGCAAACATTTTCAAAAATGAAGTATGTGAAGTCAGTACATCGAACGAGGTTGACTAATGAACATTTGAAAGCAATTCTCTTGGTTGGATGCAGCAGTTCCAAAGCAAATATTGATGATATCTTAAAAGCTAAACGCCAGTTTCACAAATCTCACTAACCTTTTTTGCTGCTTAGTTTGTGAGATTCGGATATGTGCGCACTGGGTGTGATATAACTATCTTATTGCTAACGTCGCCTTCTTTGATAACTTTTTGGTAAATAAACATGTTTGTTGTCTTTATTTTTTGTGTATACACTGTATTGTACTGAACAAAATGGTTATGCGGCCCGCGCTCGTCATTCTCTCAGTTATCTGGCCCGCTGTGAAAGAAGTTTGGTGACCCCTGTTCTAGATATACATATTGTTAGAAGTGTGTGTGTGGAGTATTGCACGAGTATTGATTTAATTAGTATGATAAAGTGAAATATCCACAACATACTTTCCTACGTTCATTTGGAGAGAGCAGTTTCAGAGGAATCTACCATACGTTCTTCACTACTAATCTAAGATCTATATTGCAGTTATTTCGTGAAGTATAGAAGACAAGGTTGTGATATTAGTTTGTAAATATCATAATCGCCATTAATTACTAGACCTGAGAATAGAAGAGCACTTTAACCAAAATAAAGATGACTGCATTACACTAGACTATTCATTGCTTTTTCATAACCAAATTGACTGTAATACATTGGACCACTCATTGCATCATCCGGATTCAAAATTATTGTACTATACGAGAATACTCATTGCGTAAACCAAAACCAAAAAGACTGTACTACACAAGAATAGTTATTACGTTATCCATAACCATAATGCCTGTAAAACACGAGACTATTCATTACCATGACCAGAAATGACTGTACTACACAAGACTACTCATTGCGTAACCATTACCAAAATGGCTGTACTAACTAAATTACTTATTGCGTTATCCATAACCAAAATTATTGCTATACACGATATTATTCATTAAGAAACTCATAAATAGAATTAATTTAATACACTAGAATATTCATTAAGAAATACATAACCCAAATGACTACTACACGGGACTACTTATGTGCATTTTTGTGAGGTATAAAATCGTTGTATGGAAATCATGCCACAACGATGCTAGTCATTATTCAACAGAAGGGGTTACGCCTAAATTTCGTTAATTAACGCAAAGGAATTTTTTTATGTGAGTAACATAATTTTTCTTCCATGTGAACGGAATTCTTCTGTGCTAAATTTTAAAACTAGACCTAATTCTATTTCTTTACCCGCATGTAAATTCCGAAAAGAAAATAGATAAAGCAAATTTATGCCAAGTTTGTTTGTTTTG
>NW_013665648.1:889752-891095 GCF_000517525.1 Limulus polyphemus | reverse complement strand
TATATATATATATATATATTAAGTCCATAGAGCTGTTTATAGAAGCCTAAAGACTTTAACTCAATAAAAACATTTTGTATGGTTACATTGTGCTACTTTCCATGTCTCCTCCTCCCGGTGGCTCAACGGTAAGCAACAAGATAAGATACATTCCTTGTCCAGAAACTGACACCCTTATAACGTACTATGAACTAAGCTAGATACATACAAAATAAAATTATTTTAGTACCATCTAAATTAGAGGAAAAAAAGCTCTTTGAAAACTGCTCCTCATCGAAATTGATATTGTTGCGTCATCGAGGTTACGTGACTGGTGTGGCGCCCTCTAGTTTCTAGAACTATCTTGTTCCTTCGGGAATGCTCTAGTATTTGCTAGATAGGGTAAGCTAGTATATATAAGAGGGGACAACGTGACGCGGTGATGTGTGTGTAGATAGTGAGTAATTGAACTGCAGTCACAGGGTATTGTTGAAGTTAACGTTCGTTCGTTCGTGATACTGTTTGTTTTAGCGCGAATATTGAGATGAAGTGTATCCAGAGTTATATTCGGAAAGAATAAACCAGTTTTATTAAGTAAATACTTGTGTTGCTAAAGTTTCGTCGGAACGAAGTTACGGGAAGTTAATTAACAAACGGAGACGTAACAATATGATGACGATACTTACTTTTTATTTATAGTACTATGTCTAATTGTTCTTATTGTTGCGTATCTGCTTGTTTGTTAATTTCCTGTATAAATTCTTTCCGAGGAACTTCGGGGATGCAATTCTTTTCTTAATTAAAACTAGTTTATTCTTTCTCGATACAACTTTATAATACACAGAATTTCCACAGTCACTTTAAACTTAACAACCTTTATAACACACGCTATAAATCACAGTGATGCATACAGTTTACTTACGGTGCCTACTGTTCGCTTGACTCAATTATCTATCTCTTCGATCTATCTATGCAATTGCGCTGGTTTTTCTCGCCAGGCTTATACACTATAAAAGAGGGCGCCTCAAACAAACTCGGGCCTACCCGATAATTAATGATCCTTCCAGAAACTCCAGCGCGCATGCTCCCAGCGTCACGCGACTTCCGCTGTCGGTAACATTATGTTCGTTACAGTGTACTCTTTCGGTATAGCTGATAATTGCTTTAAATTTATAAATAACATTGGGGGGAAAAAAAAAGATCAAATATGTTCCGATTACTTTATTACAACTTAACCTTTTTCGTTATTAATCTTGGAACTATAACTCAAAAGCGTTTAAAGGACATGTTAAATAATGCATTTGTTTGTTTGTTTGTTTTGGAATTTCGCGCAAAGCTACACGAGGGCTATCTGCGCTACCCGT
>NW_013665648.1:854269-888767 GCF_000517525.1 Limulus polyphemus | reverse complement strand
GGACTCAATGAACCTTCATACCAAATTTGGTGAAGATCCATCTATAGATGACGAAGTAACGGTAAAAAACGCAAAATGCTAATTGTTTGAAGTTAATCACAAAGCTACACAAAGGGCTAACTGTGCTCTGCCCACCACGGGTATCGAAACCCGATTTATAGCGTTGTAAGTCCGTGGACATACCGCTGTGCCACTGGGGGTCAAATGCAAAACTGAGAATTTGTATGTATCTTCCCATGGACGCAATGAACCTCCATACCAAATTCGGTGAAGATCCGTTTACAGAAGGCGAAGTAGTGGTAAAAAACGCAAAATGTAAAACTGAAAGTTTTTATGTACCCCGTATGGACCTAATGAACCTCTATATCAATTTTGGTGAAGATCCATCAACACCCTGCGAAGTAATTACGTGGACATATAACAGACAGTACTATTATACTTATATAGATATATATTTAACGTTCGTCAGTAATTACTTTCTAGATACTTAAAAATGACTGAAGTGATTAATAGTTATAAGAATATCTAAGGTGATCGCACTGTCGTGTTAATAACTAGAAGCCTTCCGGTGGCTCAGGGATAAGTCTGGGGGCTTAAAACGCTAAGAAATCGAGTTTCGATACCCGCGATTGGCAAAGCAAAGATAGTCCATTGTGTAGCTTTGTGCTTAACATTAAACAAACAATATCAAGAAATTTAAGTTTTCAATTCATTAAAATGTGATGTAACTTTACGGAACGTTACAATAAGAAACAATGGTCTTTAAGCTCAAAATAAGTACAAGTCGCCTACACGGTGTGGAATAATAATACTAGATTTTATTTTACCGTAGGGGTCGCTAAAGACATACAGAAATTTCTACTGGTCAAATAGATTTACCCCTCCAAATTCAAAGTTTTTAGCAGGGGATTGTTATTATATGAAGTTCTTTGGTTTATTTGTAAAAGTTAACAGTCAAATATGGAAACAGTTTCTGTAAGTTTCAATAGATTAACACATTATTGATTATTCAACTTTACACACTTGCTTTTCAAACAGGTTTTATCGTTACCCTTGTCCTCGGTCGAAACAATGTCAAGTACTAATACTAATACTTTAATTATAAATAGTAATATTAGTGGTACCAATACAAATAAAATATTTATATAGTTCGTTACTTTGAAAGTTAGGCTAGCTTACATTTTACAGTTTTGTTACTGTTACCGTGATTTTCAAATTGTGTATTTCGAATTGTTTCATACAGTTTGTATTTAACTTTTAACTTTATTTAGGTTTAAATAACTTAAGTTAACAAGTGACCCTAGTAGTAGGCTGAACCATTGAACTTTGGCTAGTACAAATAATATTAGTAATATTATAAAGTGAATTATTGCAATGTTGTAACTTGTATTATTATTATTAAATAATTAAGGCCTAACTCTGGTCCAAATAAATGAAATTATTAAAATCAGATCCAGATATTTAATTTTTAGCTAGCAATGCTACATATTAAAATTAGTATGCATCAAAGATAAAAATAATACATGAATCGAAATATTTACTACAAAGGCAAAAACAAATTGATAAAGCTGTATGAAAAAATATAATACACCAATTATAGCAGACTGGAGATGAACATGGCTCAATTAGAAGTAAGTGAATATTGTAGGTTATCTCAATACATATCTGTAATTCAAATTATTTGTACCTTATTGTTGTTTAATGTTCTCTAAAGTCTTGTGGAATCATATTTCAATGTTACACACCCTACACTTAAAGCTAAAGCCTGGATAGTCAGTTTTTGCTATTATTTTCAATCCTTAGTTCTTCCAGGTAATGTAAAAAGTGGTGGTTTTAGGATAGCTGTCTAGGTTCATTAACATCCTTTTGATATCCTATCAATACATATTTATAAATTCAACTTTTTGCTAGGTAGATCATATTTGACAATTTTTTGCAAACTAATGAAAATCTAATTATTATGTTAGCTCTTAAATGATAGTTTATTATTATTTTGCTGATACAAACTGCAAATTCCCGATTGAATCATAAGAACACTTAGGTCAAAGACATCTGGTATGGCCAGGTGGTTAGGGTGCTCGACTCACTGTCTGAGGGTCACAGGTACAAATCCATGTCCCATCAAACATGTTTGCCCTTTCAGCCTTGGGGCATTATAATGTGATGGTCAATCCCACTGTTCATTAGTAAAATAGTAGCCCAAGAGTTGGCAGTGGGTGATGATGACTAGTTGCCTTTCCTCTAGTCTTTCGCTGCTAAATTAGGAATGGCTATCACATATAGCACTTATGTAGCTTTGCACAAAATTCAAAACAAACAAATATATAGTACTCAAGATCATAGAGTTATATACATGTGTGTTTGTTCATTTACATAATTGAAAAGAATTTAAGTCTTTGTAAAGTTTTATTTAGATATAGGATTCGTGTTTCTTTTCAACTTGCATTTTTTAGATTACAATGAAATTTCATATGTTGAATTTTACAAAACCTTATGATAAATGTAATTAATTTCCAAGTTTATAGTATTTTCAGATAAAACAACAAAAGATATTGGGGTAGAAGGTCTTTAGCCCATTGAAGTCACTTATTGTTAAAAAGATAATAAAAAAAGTCTGCTATTTTTAAAATTAATTCACCTTAAATATAGCCATTAACATTCCTATTTTTAAAAATTCAAACTAACAGCACAAACCATTTCATCGGGCAAATCATTTCCTAAGTTTATAACTAACCAAAAACTTTATCCATGAGAAAGTCTGCATTTATACTTGAAATTTATATATCTTACCCTCTAATACTCAGTTAGTACTTGTATCATTTTCTTTCCATCACTCAAAAACAGACAATTCATAGGATGATTATTTAAACCCTAAACAACTGTGAACACCTGAATTAAATACCCCCCAAATTTTTCTGTATTTCTGAAAGAACAAGTTCAAAACTCCAAGCTTCTCATTTAAGGTATAATTCTAGTAGCTCATTTCTGCACTTTTTCTAGCTTACTGATATTCTGTAAAAAGAGAACAAAAACTATAAACAGCATTTAAAATGTGACCTCAATAATTACCTTTTAGTGGTTAAATTCAAAATTCCTATAAGTATTGCAATATTGATAATTTTGCCCCCCCCCCTCCTATTCCGATTTGTATGTTATTACTGGCTCTGTAACCAACAGTCATGGACTTGCAAACAACTTGGTATTTAAATATTTTAGAAAACTGTTTAAAAAACCAGTGTGGTCCCATCGGTAATCCTGGGGTTATATAAAAACAGTTAAATTTTGTGCTTTATCTGAATTAATATTTTTATAAAACTATGTCATTTTTTACTATTTTAGGAAGATCCAACATTAGAAAGGCATTTCAAGGGCCATAAAGATACAGTTTTAAGTGTAGACTTTAACCCCAACTTGAAACAACTTGGTAAGTTCATAATTTTTTTAAAGTTTGTTTTTGATTGTTTTATATTTGAAACTTACTCTTTTTTTGCAATTTTTATTGGTTAAACTTAAATCTTAAACATATCATTTTTGTGGAAATTTCAGTGGTTTTATTTATTGCTCAACTAAAAAAATACTGCCTAGTTATAAAAATATTACCCAGTTATGATTGGTGATGATCAGTGCAGTAGTTTCCAAGATCCGAGTTTTGGATGTAGACATCACAAGCTCCATTATAGTAAGATATAGATGTTGTTATTTTTATTCACAAAAAGATTCATCAAGTACAAAATATTTGCACAAATAAAACAAAATTGTTTAAAATCTTGGGTAAAACTTTAAAACCTTGACATTTTTGAAATAACAGCTGGTAATAAACTCATTAAATGTTTTACAACTTAATACAAGAAAGAATAAAAAGGAATATATTAAAGTTTTCACCACAACTGCAAAACTGATATTCAGTCAATTTTTAATATTCGACACTGTCAACAATCATTTAACAATTGTCCTATTTATCACCCCATTGGAATGTTAAATACTAATTTGGAAAGTCTCTAACCGATATATTTTAAATGATTATTGCAGTGTTACCATGCTAAATTAAATGCTATATTTTGTCTTCGTGCTAATGTTTCTTTTGGGGATTTATCAATTATGACTTAAACTTTTCTATCTCAAACAATTACAGTAATTTTTGGAGTTTTTTTTTCTACGTTTATAAAAATAATTCACATATCTAATAGTTAAGCACTAGGTAACAATCCCAGGGATTACATAAACAGGAGACTGATGCTACCAGTGACTTTCTTGCTGTATACTGTATAGTAATAATTTTTATTATGTGTAATAGTAAATGCATAAAATGTGCAAAGATTTTTTAAAATTAGAATGATTTTATGAGTGCATGCCCATGGTGAGCCTTGAGGCCTTAACATAATAATTTTAACTTA
This sequence comes from Limulus polyphemus, assembly GCF_000517525.1. NCBI lineage: Eukaryota > Metazoa > Arthropoda > Merostomata > Xiphosura > Limulidae > Limulus > Limulus polyphemus. The sequence continues at coordinate 884,373 of NW_013665648.1, read as the reverse complement.
GACCTTAGAAAAAACATTTTTCAGATAAAACTTTACCTAAGTTTATTATATTAGTAGCTTAGTGCTATTGATAATTTGATTTTTCTCCATTCTGGTCAATAGTAGAGACTGTACACTATTTTTTTCTTTCTTAGTGGTTTAGAAGCAGAACACTAATGATTTTATAAAAGTAGGCTTTAACTCTTAATTATGAACCTTTGCAAAATCAGTTTTGCAGGATTTCTCACATACACAAAAGATGGTAAGAATGCTAATACATTTTTTTTTTTCTAGAGAGAGAGAGATCTGTAGTCCTCAGTGACTTCGTGATAAGTACTCAGGGTTAGATTACCATAGTGGACAAAGCTGTTTGAATAACTTTGCACTTAAGCAAACAAAAATAAAATTTGTAATTATTAATTCTGTGTTATAACTTGTTAAATATTTTAGTATATAAGAAAACAAAAAATTTTCCAAGTTATACAGAAGGTACTTCAGCACATTATTCTAGCTTTATATTTTGCCAAATTCACACATCTTCAAAGTTTAAGGTGTTCATGTTTAAACAGTTGATGCTTTTGCATTATGAGAAGTAGCTGTTGCTAACTTTATGCAACCAATTTTTCAATCCTTATACTTTTGTGGGTAATTTTTTTTTTTTTGTATTATAAAGCTTGAAATTATTATAAAATAACTATTGTGGCCCACCAAGGTCACCAGTTAATTTCTGGAATGGCCATTCTCAAGTAAATTTCTTATTTAAGATTTCTCAGCTAGAGAATTCCTGAATGGGCATAAAGTAAGGAAATTGTAATGCCCTTTGAAACTTAATGTAATACTGAATAAAGCAAAAACCCTGTACAAAACCTAACTAATGGGCAAAAAAAATCATACTAAACTCAAATTGATTGTTGTTGACAAGATTCCAGTTTTTAAGGTATTTTAGTAAATGAGCATTTAATCTGAATTTCCACATTCTGACAACCAAAGAAGTCAGGTTACTAAACCTGATCCTCTTTCACTCAATGACAACAATTTTTAACGTTCCTTAATCAATTACTTAATACCACACTTAAGGTTATAAAGTTTGCTCTCAAATAATCAAAGATAGAACTGTTATGATGGTAATTGATTTTTTAGTAGAATTGGTGGTGACTTATTTGATTTTTGATACACAAACATAGATGTATATATTTGTTTTCTCCTTTTAGCATCAGGAGGAGCTGACAGTTGTGTGATGATATGGCACTTCAAACAGCAAATGAGAGCTTACAGATTCATTGGTCACAAGGTGCATATGTTTTCCATAGCAATTATAGTGACTCCCAATTAATATTTAAATGTAGAATATAATCAACACATTCTGAGACTATAGGTAAGACTGTATGTACATAAATTAAGGATATGTAGATACATGTATCTTACCTTGTTTTGTTTTAGGCAATGATAAAAGCTCTTTGAATAACAGCTGGAAAGTTGATGCTTTCACTTTTAATCTGTTGTAGGGAAATTACATCAAATATACCCTTTGCACAGATGAAGAGGTACAAATGTATAAAATGACAGCAATGTAGTACAATTTTAGCTACATTAATTACATTTTTCAGTTCTAAAATGTTTTATTGATATATATTTATAATAAAAGTGATGTTTGACAAATACTTATGGCTCTTGTACTGTAAAATTGTCATTATATTCCTTCTACTCAGCATTACCCAGAGTTAAAGGTACAGCCAAGAATTTTTAGAATATTTTATATAATATTTGACCAAATGACTCAATATTCTGTCAGAATAAAAAAACTACATTTGTTTACTTAGTTTTACAGAAGTTAAGTAAATGGTTAGAGAGTTTAACTTACAGCTCATTTTTAAAACCTGCATAAATACATTGTTTTGTGCATTGAAATTTAAACAATTTCCGATCTGTATTTCTAGACCAACTGTAGATGTTTTCTTTATTTGTGGCAACACTTATTGAAAGTTTTTAATATTTTATAAGCTATTTCCAAAAATAATTTTTAAGCATACAGTACATATTTAGTAGTTTTTACATTTTCAGTTAAACCTCTTTTAAATATATTTATTTAAAAAGTAATAAAATGATATACCAATGTAGTTTCCCTCTTTAATATATATTGAAATTTCATTGTAACAGTTATTAGCAACTTTGCTAGTTGTATTTAAATATAAAACTTCATGTTGTTTAGCTTATGATATCTTGGATACCTGATTGTAGAATTTTGATAATGAACGTATTTTCTCTCCTTGTATCACTGACATAGATTAAATTGATTGAGATCTGTATAGTGTGATCAGCAACTTGTATCATGTTTGCAAATATTTCAACCATTTGTTTATGAAAGTTATAAAAATACGTTTCAATGTTTTGGAACTAAATTTATTTTTCTTGCATCATTTTATAGAAGATTTTTTCTAACTACTTTATGTCCAAAGAGAAATTACTTATAAAATCTCTGTAGCTTAATAGTGTCATATCAACACAAAAAGGACTCTAATTATAGGAGAGAAATTCTTTTTTTTTCTTTAATCTGTTGGGTGAGAAATATTTTAATTCTATGATTTTTTATTCTATGGATAGGATATAGTCACTTCTGTCAACTTTTCTCCATCTGGGCACATTGTGGCCTCTGCATCTAGAGACAGAACTGTACGACTTTGGATCCCAAATATGTGAGTCTAATAAGTTAGTCAGTGATCTAATCATTGGGTTCAGCAGGACTTGTTACAGTTTTAGGTTATGTCGTTTGAAAAAATATCTATCTTAGTAGTAATACTAAGCATTTATCATAACATTTTGGCTTTGTACAGTTTTAAGTATAATTAAAAATAGGCTAAAAAGATGCATTGAAATGAATAAGGAATAATCTAAAAGATTTTATGTAGCATAGTGCACACTGGAGTGTAAACATGTTTTATGAAGAGAAACAGCCAATACCCAGTTAAAATTATTTAATTCCTCAACATTTCACCTTACGGCTTTATCAAGAGGTAGACATTCTACAAAAATATACCTAGTTTTAACAGAAGAAAATAGTTGATGTAATTTAAAATAACCATGTATTCAACAATGAAAAGGTAACAGTAATAAATGTATTACAAAAATATAATCATTGTGAAGTAAATATTCATTTCAAACTGAAAAGAAAAGATGACTCATATGAATATTTAAGCCCAATAAATGTATACATGTAAAGAGTAAATGTAGTTAAAACCACATGTATTCATTATTACAAGAAGAATAAAGTAAAAGGTATTAAAATGTTCATATATACTTATACATAAATTCATCATTTAAAGTTGTAACCCTGTTAATTGAAGCCTTCTTAGATCTGATGAGGAGGTACTCCTTGTACTTCTTACAAAGATTACGAAGTTTTCAGTGTATCACATATAAAAGTTTTTGTTGGATTATTTGATTGAGTTCTGTCACATTTTTATTACTTACAGCATAATATGAAAGTATTGCATCTCTGAGTTTGCTTAATTTATGGTATTAGATTCACTGATTACATACAGGTAAGAGTAGCACCACAAATAACTAGAGGTTCAAATGAGAAAACACTTTCAGAATAAAAGCTGTAAACTTGACTGTGTTGTAGAACAGAAACTGAACATAGTAAAATCAATCTGTATTTACCACAACAATGTAGATAAAAATAGATAAGTGTCCCTTTAGAGATCCTCTGCAGAGATTTTGAAGAGAATGGAGATTCTCTACATTGAGAATGTGTGACATTAGATATTGTGCCACAAATGCAAAGAGTTGTTTTTATAATTCTAGCATAAAATAAAAACACTTTTATGTCATGGTGCCCACTGTCAACCAAACGGGTATAAAATTTTTTGTGTACGTAGGTGGAGTCCCAGAATTTTCCCTTCTCTTTAAGATTTGGAAGGCAAATTATGTAGTTTACCCAAAATTTCCAAGATATAAATGCTTTTAGAGAGGATGTGGACTTCCATATATAGGAAATACACCTCATGCAGTACTAACCATATTCCATATACTAGTTACACATGGTCAAAGCAAGTGACCTACTTAGGTATTTTTAGACTTTTCTCAAAGACAGTTTTGGTGGAGATATATCATTAGTTCTCTAGTAACATCTTTGTGTTAAAGCTTAGAAATGTCCCAAAATACTTGCACTTAGAGAAACCCATGACAAAAGTATCCCCTGTAGTCTGACAGAAATATGACATTATTGTTTTTGTATTGAAGCTTTATATGGAATTCCATCTAATTTGTGTGGCATATCAATAATTATGATATTTATTCTAAATGACTCCCAAACTTCTCACATGAAGACAAGATACAAAGTAAAAGTTGTTTTCTTGGTTAGGAATACAAGAGCATAAATGTTATGTTTCATGAATATAGTTTTTAGTTGCTTTTTAGGGTTAAAGGAAATTAAATTGTTAGATTTCATTTAAAGCTGATGTGCAGATGTCAAAACTGTAAAGTTTTATAGTTTCTTGTACAAAAAAATACATGAACTGTACATTAAATGAATAAAACATATCTACATCATTTTATTCAGTCAAAAAATAAAACTATTTTCTGTAGGAAAAGTGAATCAACTACATTTAGAGCTCATACAGCAACTGTAAGAAGTGTGGATTTCTCTAATGATGGTCAGTTTTTGGTAACAGCATCAGATGACAAGTCTGTGAAGGTACATGCTCACAAATGTTATTATGTGGTAAAATATATAAAATTTATACTCTGATCATTAGTTTAACACTATAGTTTAATGAAATGTAATATGTTATCATCAACTGATATTTTAAATTCCAATGATGAAACACTACATGCAAGTCAGTAATTGTCTTTATTTTTTATATTCATATTAAGTTTCTAAACTAAGTAATTTTCATTGTTAAACTTAAATCATTGTGTCAGTTGGCAGAATTATTGAAGAATATGCAAGTTAATATTGCACTTTTCTCCTTCAGGTTTGGGCAACTCATCGACAGAAGTTTTTATTTTCATTAGTACAGCATTGTAATTGGGTGAAGTCTGCTCGGTAAAAGTCTTTTTTTTTATTGTTTGTGTGTGTTTATATGCATTTATCAGTAGTTCTTTCAAATCAAGGGCATCAGACCCCCACTTTTACATATTTAACTTGTATAGAAACTGCAAATTATATTCAGAAGTTAATTTTCTAGAGGGCATGCCCCCCTCATAGATTGAGCTGCTTTTAGCAGCTCCTTAGACTTTCAATCTCTCATTGTAAAATTTGCATATCTAGGCAAGCACCCCCACTTTGCAACCCCTTCCTACACCACTGTTTCAAATTATAATTGTATCTAAAACTTTGATTAGTAAAATAATTTTTTTCCTTCTGGTATTGTTCAATACATATATAGACCTTTCTTTAAAAGTAAATGATCATTTGTATAAGCTTTGTTCACACTTAAGTTTTATGCAGTTAATTGACTACTCACCTAGATTTAATGAGCTTATGTCAAAATGTAGCTTATGTGTAAAAAATGCCTTTCCAATACAGTACTTACATTCCTCTTCCAAACTATCACTTCTTGTTTGGCAGCGTTTGGGTTCAGATGTGCTCTTTTATGTGCTTAATGCTTTGTGTTTTCCTCACGAATTGGTTATTTTTAACTTAATTTGCTTTCTTTGTTCACTAGTTCCATCCATCTTTCATGGAGGTGTACCAATGCAAGTGGAAGATATTCCACAGTTCTTTATGAATATATTTCTTCCAAGGCATCTAGTGATGGTTTGCAATAATACTAATACCTTCTATCTTTTAACTGTACTTTGATATTCTTCATTAAAAAATCCCAGATTTGATTTTATGTTCTTTCAGAGTCAAAGGTTCTTTCAATACAAAACATAAAACACATCTTTAGAAGTTATAGGTCTTGATACCTAATGATCTGAACTGTGGCATAGAAGTGATTTAAGCCAACAGTAAGATTAATTTAAAAAATTAAAAAAATCCCAGATTTGATTTTATGTTCTTTCAGAGTCAAAGGTTCTTTCATTACAAAACATAAAACACATCTTTAGAAGTTATAGGTCTTGGTACCTAATGATCTAAACTGTGGCATAGAAGTGATTTAAGCCAACAGTAAGATTAATTTACATTGTTGTTTTTATATAACACAAGGATCCTAATGAACAAGGCTAGAAAAGGACAAAGCCAACATCTATACTTGAGTTTGAGAAAACATCACCATGCCAAGTTCATTCAGCTAAACAGCTGTTATTTAAAAATTTGCTTAGTAAAAAATACAAAAAACGTTGGATGTTTTGGTTCTTACTGATCAATGTATGGTACAATGACATGTAGAGTTGTGTAGCCTCAACAGTTGTTGGAGGAATGTTCAGGGTTTGAAAGAACAAAAGAAAGGGGTTTTCTTTATTTTTACAAATATAGAAAAGAAGGAATTTATATGCATAAAATCAAAGTGGCACGGTGGTATGTCTGTGGACTTAAAACACTAGAAACTAGGTTTCAATACCCATGTTTGGCAGAGCACAGATAGCCCATTGTGTAGCTTTGTGCTTAACTTCAAACAAGCAAACAAATCCATCTTATTTGCTCCCAATACATGTATGTTGCCTTTTAGGATTTGAAGTTCTAAATCAGGCTTTGTTATGTCATATGTTTTTATGTAAAGCCTGAAGAAATACAGTTGCATCATATGTATGTAGTTAACACTAAATTCTATCATTAATATACACAATTGTTCTTTGTATGTGGCTTGTGAATGAAATTACTTTCAGAATATCATGCAAGTATGTCATAATCTCTTACTGTGGCTTAGGAATTGCACATGAATCAGTACTTTTGCCTACAACCAGGCTGCATGCTCTTTTAGTATGCTAATAGGTTGACAATTACTGCATGAATATTGGGCACATGATATAGTAGTTGTTAGACAGTGAAGGATAATTCTGTTGATTCAGTAATAATGTATTCATTAATATAAGTACAATTAAAATGTGCTGAAATAGTCTTATGTTAATTTTGCCAAATTGTATTCTATTTTATTAGTAGTGGTCACTTAATAATCAAAGTTAAACCAGACTACTTCTGATTACATTTGCTTTACTCGAACTTAATCACACAGTATCTTCTGAATATTCTTTGTCAACATTTGACAGTTTTAGCTTAATTACTAGAACCAGTTAGTCATTTATTTCAGTTTTGTGAATATTAAGCTTGTGTTTAAATGAATAAATAAAGTAATTTACATGTGAGAGAAATTAACAAATAAGTGAAATTTCTGTAGCAGCATCAGTGAACATTAGACTAAAACTAACTTATTAAATTTGAAATTCAAGTAATAAAATTTATTATTAAATGGACTGGACTTTGTATTATTCTTTTTACTGAAGCCTACTCAACAATAGAAACCATTACAAAAATGTTTATGCTCATGGCCATTTAGATCCAAATCTAGATCTATGTGTAGGTTGGGTTAGCCTAGTAAGTTCTATATTTCAACCACATGGTGTATTTATGTACGAAACCTTCCAGACAAAAAAAACAACAACAAACTAAAAACAGAAGATAATGTTCGGAATGTGTTATATATTTAGAAAGCAAAACAAAATTAACTTAGTAATAATTAGACCCTTACAATTTTTGAGGGTAAATTTTTTCACCACTAAAAAATCTCTTCTGGCACCTACAATTTTTGATTACTGTGCCTGGGTTGCACTCAAAATAAACATTTAATTTCACACCCTGCTATAAAATGAGCTTATGCCATGTATGTTAATAATCAATCCAGATTTTATGAAATTTGATATACTTATAGTGTATATATTGTACAATTTTGGCATGTACTTACACTGACAAATTGTGTTTGATCAGTACACTAAGTTGTCATTTCTGGTTAGATAAGCCATAAAAAGCTATTTTACTTTTAGGTTTTCTTGTGATGGCCGACTAATTGTGTCTGGTGGAGATGACCGAACTGTGAGAATTTGGGACACAAATAGTAAACAGTGTGTGCATACATTCCCAGAACAAGGAGGGTAAGTGAAAGCATATTTTACTTTTTAAGGAATTTAAAAGTTGGAAAAAATATTGCAGTAAGTAACTGCTTCAAAGCAATCATACTAACGAAGATTTAAGCAGTATTTCACATCTTGAATAATTGATAAATGGAAACGAGATCAAACAAGATGACTGCATTATTCTGAGCTAGTTAAGAAAAAATTGAGAAGTTTAAAAAACAATAAGGCTCCTGAGTCAGTTTTTCCCAAGGGTTTTGAAGGTTAAAAATTGGATATGTGAGACACTTATAACTATTTTTTTGTCAGTCCTTGAATAGTGAGCAGGTGCCAGAGGATTGGAAGTTACCTAATGTAACTCCTCTTTTCAAGGGAGGTGATAAAAATTGTCACAGTAATTATAGACCCATTAGTCTTACATCAGTTGTGAGAAAAGTCTTGGAAAGTCTGTTAAAAGATGCTTTGTAAAGTCATTTAACAAAGTTTAGATTTTTATTGGATAGTCAACATGATATCACCAAAAACAATAACCAAACACTAGTGATATACGAGTTTTGTTTTTGTACTTAAATATTATAGCAGATGCTATCTGAAAATTAACATCATTGCCATACTAATGTTTTTGATGTATAAAAGTTAGATTACCACATAAAATGTTTTCTTTAAATATAATTATTGTTTGTAAACTGCTTGCTTTGTGATGGCCAGTTCTAATCTAACCCTTTATAGCTCTTATTTGTTGTACAAACTACAAATTGAAATAATCAAAACTATAGACTATATAGATTTGTAGCTCTATAATGTAGAAACACGAACTTTGATTTAATATACAGTCTCTTAGATAATACTTCTCTTGCCAGTCAAAACTTTAATTCTAGTGTGGTATCCCAAATAAACAACTTAGATCAACAATGTGATTTCCATAAATTTAACTAGATAATGAAGAAGTTAAATTAAAGTAGATCATAGTCATTTAAGTTAGAATTTGTACAAGTCCCGGGCATTTGAAACTAATAGGCAAGAATATTGAATAAAAAACTTTGAAATACAGTATGTTGCAGTATTATATAATCTATCAATTCACACATTAATTACTGAGGTAGACCATGTGTATTGTGCATCACCAAAAAACAAACATTAATTCAAAAAGATTTATGAAACTGAATTTTACTGATCTGTATATATTTCAATGTTTTACCTGTTGAATCAACTATAATTAATTAGTAATTAATTGTTAATGATTTTTGTGAAGTCAATAATGTCTTCAACTTAGTTTTACTGTTAGATTTTAGAGTGGTTAAAGTTCTATTTGAACTATGCGACAAAACAAACAGATCAATGAATAAAACATTTCATAGTAATATTGTGCTACTTATGTACTTCAGTTGTCTTGGAACATATTTCAATTTTAAGATATTTCCTTGTGAGTATTTTCTCCATGATACACTGTATATTTCATTAGTATCAATATTTTTTTATATTTAATGTAGGCAGATAGACAATACAATCAGTAACATTTTTTTAACAAATCCTTGTGTTAGTAGGGTTTATGTAGAAAGTATTGTGGTCTTGAACTATACAGTTTTTGTTGTTGTTGTTTTTCAATTTGTTTATACACACAACACTTTTATAGTTTTTCATAGTGAAAGAGGTTTGAAGCCATCTAACTTTGCTTGCACTGGACAACCGATCTCATATCATGAAAGAATGCAAAGATGTATGTATAATGAGCAAAACTTATAATGACAAGTAATGCTTATATTCATAACATTTCCTAACATTGGTCTAGCTGGGCTTGTGAAAACTGATGTTACTGAAAGTAATGCTCTCTATATTTGCACAAGTAAAAATGTTTTTAGGTCCTGAGAATAAAAATGTGATGCCAAGTATTTCTGGGTGATTAACTCAATTATCTAATTTAATAGATTACCTCTGAACATTGATTAGTGTAATGAAAATAATCATCTAATTGAAATAAATGTTTTTGCTTATTCTGACCGTCCTATTAATTGAAATGTTTCCATTGTAATTGTTCACTATTTTTTATTAATTCAAGTTTGTTCATCTAAATTGATTAGTGTCAGAATTCTTAAAAATAATTAACTAATTGAAATTAATGTTTCCCATTATTCCAACTATCCAAGTAATCAAAATATTGCTATTTTAATTTCTAATTATTAGTTTAAATTACATTTTAATTTTTTATTATTCCAATTACCCAAATAATTAGAATATATATCTGCATAAACAGTCACATTGTTTGTGTTTACCTTGTTTTGGATAGATGATAGTGTAGCTTTAACTTAATAAGGGGTGTTGCAGAATAAATCACACTTTTTTTCCCCAAAGTAATGACGAACTTAGTAGGACCGCGAATATCATCACTCGTGAGAAAACGTTATTTCAACGTACTCTTGGGTGTTTGACTCTTCAAATTTCATTTTTTGCAAAAACTTTTAAATCATGGTGCTCACTAGAACTCAGGTTCGTGTCGCATATGCTGCCTTTGAGATGCTCAGAAACTAATCACAGACATGCTTCGAGAATTCAAGTCTTCCAATTGACAAATCGCAATGCCAGATTTGAAAAATTAAATTAATGCCTCAAAAGTTTCAGAATTGTTGAATTTGGAAAAGTGGTGGAATGTGGATTGGGAACTCTCCAGATTTAAATCCCACTGAAAATGCCGGAGCTTTCGTTCAACAATGCACAGAAGAAATGTTAGAAACTTTGCCTGAATGCGAGAGACACAAATGTGAAACCCTGATTCGTGTTCTCACTGATGTGCTCACAGAGACAGCCACAAAAACAGACATATTTGTTGCATTGTTGAAATCTTTTGCAAATCGATTAAACCTCATGCGTGAGAACAATGGTGGTCCAATCAAGCAATATTGATACTTGGAATTACTTTTTGATTGAATTAAAATCTTATTTTATTTTTTTATGCTCTCTGGGAAAAAAGTGTGATTTATTTTGCAACACTCCTTACATTGCTTACTTTTTCCAAGCAACAACCTCACCAGTGTTACTTTGAGCAAAATTGCTTTAATAAATATGTTATAGCAAATTAATGTTCATTATTCTTTACTCTTTCAAAAAAATTACTTGCTTAATAACCTGCTCATTTGATTGTGTTTGTCAAACATTACTAAACCATAGACTAGAAACAGTGTAACAATATGTAACCATTAAGTTTTAACCTACTCAAACAAACGTGTCTACTGTTTAATTATGACAAGTTCTAGCTAGATTGAAAGCACTGAAAAGGGAAAGCAAAAGTCTGGCTATCCTTACAAGCTACTTAAACACTGCCAAGTAAAGTAAGCTTTGAGTTGTTTGATTTATTGATTTCTCAACATGCTCATGTGTTTCTACGATGTAAAATATAAACATGTTAATAATTTTAAAGTGTTTTTTTTAAACTTCTGTTTGGTATCAACATCTCCTTGCTAAAAGCATGTGATGTATTTTTATACTTATAAGAAGCTGTTAGTTATTTTTGTTAGCTATTCATGTTGATGATGGAATCAGAAAAACTCTGAAACATTTTTAATTAAAATATTTTTTGATATTACCATGATTTTAGTTTCCATCTCATGAATAATTTTGTTCTTTACAAAGAGATTGTTTAGCCTTGTCATATAGCAAATGTTGTACTGTCTTTGTTTTTCTAGGATTGAAATGAATTTGTTTTTACTGAATTATATATTATCTATAACATTCTGTTCCAAGAATCTCTACTAGTTTTATCACATTAAATCTAAGGACAATTACTTTTAATGAAAAATTAATGTATTTAGTTTTAGTAGAGTTGTCTTGTAAAATTTTCTAAGAAGAAACCCATGGAAGAGTATTAACCATACTCTCAGCTTGTTACAGGTTTCATACTATGTTGCATATATGATACATTTTTAAGTACAACAGTTTAGGATTAAAAAGTAATTAATCCTAAATCGTTGTACCTAAAGATGTTATCATATTAAATGAAAAGTACTTTGAAGAAGTTTTTAAAAAACACCAAATTAAACTGAAAATGAGAATAATTGATTAGTTGAATGTAGTTGAGTAATCAGTTTGACAATTAATCAATGAGCAACTTTCACTGAACAAACCTGTTTTTTTTTTTGGGGGGGGGTCCTAGAGTTGTGACATTTACTGGTTTTGGTTTTATTAAAACATGCACTGTTTTGGTTAGAATGAAGTTCCCATTTTCAAAATTAGTCATATGGTAAGAAAAAAATTAACATTATCAAAAAATATTTAAGTACAAAAACAAAACTCGTACATCACTAGTGTTTGGTTATTGTTTTTGGCATTGTGAAACTTTTTATAGTTTTCAAAGATCCATATTTGATACTTAGGTAGTAATAATATATTTTGTGAAGTTTTATTGCTAGGGTTAATCAGAGTATTAAACCCATGAGTTACTTGTAATATCCTTAAACTTTATTTTTTACAGGAACATAAATTGCGTAGCGTTTCATCCAAGTGGAACTTGTGTGGCAGCAGCAGCTCAAGACAGTACTGTCAAAGTGTGGGATGTCCGTATTAAGAAACTCTTACAACATTATCAAGGTAATAGCTCTTTACTACTGACTTAAATCAGTTATTATAATACTAACAATTTTATTTTTCAGCTCATCAGGAGATTTCTTAAGTTCTCCATTGAAAAAAAGCCTGGATAATTCCATGAAATAATTGCAGCATAGATTTCTTGGTGAATAATATCTCAGTTGATTTTCTACTGAAAGAAATAAAAAATTTCATTGATTTCACACATCTTATTATTAATGGTGTGTGCAGTCTTCCATTACACAAAAAAAATAGTAGTTTTCTGGTCCTAACCAAGTGCTTGGTTAATGCTGTGATGATTAATTTATTATCACAAATAAAGCTTTACATTCTATTCAATTTGGAGGCATTTGTAGCAGCAAAAGGGGGGGGGGCAGTTTCATACCCCCCCTTGTCTTCATATACATTATCACCTGCAATTGGCTAATTAGTGAGTGTGCCAACATAGAATCAAGATCATACTATCATAATGCTGAATACCATAGTGGCAAAAGCCAGACTTATTAATAATACTCTCCCTAATTAAGATGTTCAATAATATACATCAAAATCATTAGTTAAGTAGCACTTTAATTAATAGCTACATTAAAACCAGTAATTGATTCATGAGTGATTATTGTTGGTTATGCTTAAACAATCATCATAATTTTATAATCAATTCCCAACACTAATTATTACTTAGAACTGTAATCCATATCAGTGATTTATTTATCTACACTTACATCTGCTTTAATATATAATGTATGTCCATACAATGATAAAAAAATCTAACTTATTTGTTTACATCCTGTTTTAGATTTTAAATATTAGCAGCTTTATCATCTAGTTATTTAATTCAACTGGTCTTTCAAAAGACAAAATCTATAAGATACATGTACAGAGTTCCACAATAAACTTTCTACCCAAAAGGATTGTGCTACAATACAGCAGTTTAAGTTAACTAAAAGAAATTAAACTATAAAAAAAAACCCTCAAAACTTGTGCTTTTAATTCTTGTTTTGAAGTAATATTTGAATTAAAACATGATGCCAATAAACAAGTGATTTGGTTATTTTTAATTCACGCTCATCTAACAGAATATCATATGTGAAAAGAGAAATATGGAGTAACGTCTTGATGAATATACAGAATTAGACTAATAGAGCTACTGATCAAGATCATTGAAAATCATTCAGGATATACATTGAATTATCTTGAAGAAAGTAGCATATTTTTGTCTAGATCTGTAATCCTTATGGAAAAGATGCAATAGTTTCATTATATATGTCTATTTATATTTAAAATATTTTTCATAAGCAATTTTTTTGTTCCTAAGATGCTTTCTTAATTTGTTTTAGCCCACAGTTCTGGAGTCAACAGCTTGTCTTTCCATCCATCAGGAAACTATCTTTTAACAGGTTCCAGTGACTCAACTCTAAAAGTGTTAGACTTGCTGGAAGGCCGACCCTTTTATACATTGCATGGACATCAGGTGCTGAGTGTTTTTAAATATTTGTATCAAGTGGAACATAGTTTGTGTGTCTTTTTTCGTATATACATGTGTTATTACAACACAGGTTAAGAGTGAACAAGTGTACATTTGGAGACGACAGAAATGTAGTTCATATGTATGCGACCTTAAGATATTTTTTATGTGAATTATTTTTCTGAAATTAGTAAATGTGTATTTTACCTGTTTTTCAAACATGCAATTTATAACATCAGAGATTATTGTATGAATGGCCATTATAGTATGTATGGCTCAATTCTTGAATTGCAAAAGTAAGTAAAGTACAACTATTCTCAGCTATACGTGTTGTTCTTAACAACTTCTATGTACATGTATTCTTTCCATGATACAATACTCAAATACGGAGAATGGTGTCTGAAAAACCATTGAGTTCTATGTGTATAAAGATGGACCAGGACTAGAGTACCAATTATCAATATACAACAGGTGGCCTTTCCATTCATATTTCTGTATCAGTTTCTTCACAATGGCACCTGAAGCCCCCATGAGGATCTTTTTTAGCAGTACCTGTATAAAATAATTCCTGTTTCACAATCTCAGAGAACTTGGATTTGTATTCCGAATCTAAGACACTTTGACGGTATGTATTGCTTGAATATCAATCTCTCCTTCAATAACATTAGGGATTCATCAATTACAATTTTTTTGGAATGGGCAGAAAAAAGCAGAAACCTTTTCCTTCAAAATAGTAATCACTTCCCATATCTTCAACAATCTATGACTTTCATCAAGAAGCTCATTATCAGCAAAATAAATGTACGTAAGTAGTTCAAGGAACCTGTCTCTGGTCATGTATTTTCCAAAAAAATCTGTAGCAATCATGGCATCTTTTGATCAGTACTCTTTTATTGTTCTTTTTTTTCACATGAGGCATTAGTAAAATAATTGCCAAAAAAAAAAGAGTACATTTCATCAATTGTTGTCACACTCCAATGCTGGCTTTTTTTGCCTTTTGATGTACATCATAATTTTGTACACAAAATTCACGATACATATTAGTATTGTCTACAATCTTTTTCATAAGTTCACTATCGAAATAGGCTAGAAAATATTCAATAACGGGTGCATTCTCTTGAACAGGAAATGAATCGCAAATTCCTGAATTATCGTTAGAGAATGAATAGTCACAAAGCACATAATCATCCCCATTCTTCCATGTAATATTACCAGTATCATTATTATCTGAACATGCCTCAGGCTCACTTTCATCACTTGAAATATTATTGCTATCTAAAGGAATGTCACTCAAGTCAGACAATTCTTCTTCATCACTCCATTCATCTATAATTTTACGCATTAATTGAGGGCTAAAAAGGCATATTTTGGTATGTGTGAATGAGAATGACAGAGACAGCTCATCCATGATGAACAAATAACTGAAAAAAATTTATCTAATTCAAATACAACTAATTGTTTTACAATAAATACAGCCTTCTATAAATAGATATTTCATTTGCTAGCATGTGATGATGTAGAGGTAGCTAGATGGTTCATTGGATGGTATCTAATATCGTAAAGGTGCTTATCCAATCAAATTATGGCTTTAAAATGCATTAACCAATGAAAGCAAGCCAAAGAAAGAGAGTGGAGCCATAGTGGTTTTAAAGCTGCACCTGTTTTTAATAAATAGGAATATGCATTTATATGCCTCACCCGTCTCTCAAGCAAGATACATAGTGTGTTTATTTACCACACCTGAACTTAAAGGGTTAATGTATTAACTTAAACCTTTTCTGCCTGTCATTAGAAATTATAAATATAAATATTAAGACTTCAATTTTGAATTTGTCACGTTTTTCATCCAATGAAGTAGTTTTCTTGCAGTATTAATCCTGATGTAGAGCATAATGTTTACCTTATGTTAATATAAAACTGAAAGAAATACAGGAAATATTTGATAATGTTTTTTATTGAGTTATATACACTTATACACAAACATTATGTTCTTATACTATCCTGCTCTTATGGATGAGTGCTTTGTTAGACTTAAATATTAAAAAAAAATTATAAGTAACAAAAGAAACTCTGACAAGTTTTCAAAAAACCTTAGATAGTGACTCAGGGGTAAGTATTATTTCAAAAAATTATAACTCCTAATGACTCAGTGATAAGTCTGTCGGTTTATAATGGTAAAAATCATTTTTTGATAATCATGGTGGGCAGAGCACAGGTAGTCCTTTGTGTAGCTTTGTGCTTAACAACAACCAAAAATCACAATTTTTTTCTGTACTCTCAGTTGAGGCTTCTAAAATTCTTCCTTAATTTTTCATCATGTCTAACAGTGCAATAGAAGTGTGGCTTCAGCAACAAGACCTAATGGTCAACATAAAGTTTTAACACTGTTTTTCTGACATTGACCCACAAATCTTCCCAAATGTGGTTTAATTTCATGTTTTTTATAATGGTTGCCTGTAATGTGATTTACAGATGATGTTTTTTTTACTCTCTTTTCTTACTTGGGTCTGAAAAAATAATTTGTTAATTGTTATTTCACTGTATATTGGTCAATTTGTATTTTTAAATGTTAAGTTACAATTGTCTGTTTTGTTTTTCCCTGAATTGATGATTTTTGCTTGAACAATTGATATTATATGTTATGTCTAAAGATGACCTGTGTAGTACTGCTTAGTGATATTAGTAGTACATTGTATTAGAGGTGACTTGTAAGCTAAACTTTTGACATCTTACTGCTGCTAATGTTATCTACAAATGGCCTGTATATTTTTTCAATCAGGGTTCTGTATGTGGAGTTGCCTTTTCAAGAAATGGAGATTACTTTGCTTCTTGTGGAGCAGATGAGCAGGTAAATGGGACACAGACCATTGATTCAATTTTTCTCTATTGTGTATTTGTATATATATATATAGATAGATAGATACTTGTTTATCACCTCAGATCTAACTATCTAGAACATTAAGAGGACTACATTTTGTAAAGAATCATAAGTTCCAATAACATAAATGTTTTAATAATTTTATACATTATATTGATGAAAGTTTTTGTATCATAGAAGATCCAAAGTTAGTTTTTCATTGTTATTGCATGTATTTCTTGTATTATTTGTTTTCAGATTGGTGCATTTAGTTAACATTGAATGTTTTAGTAATTAGCATTAAGATGTTTTCTTAAAAAATACTTCCAAAAATATTTTAAGACTAGTAAAGTCAATTTTTTACTAATTTACCTATTTTTTAATTTTACTTGCAGTTAGTTTTCCCACACTTATTTCTGAAGTTGACTTCAGAAAGAATGCATTATTAGAAGTTTGAAATTTCTATTGGAAAATAATGTCAAAATGCAATTTTATATATATATATATATAATGTTAAATACTGATTATGCACTTATGTTTTACCTGAATTTGACTGGAAAGATATAAACCCATAAGATATACACGGAAAACTTTTGACTTTAATGGGTTGCTCTTGCCTGTTTCTAGAGTGAGATGATGTTTTGGCTATTCGCAGTAAAGTCAAAATATTTGCGTTTGCAATATAACCAAATCCTTAGAGTGAGAGAAAACAGAAATGAGTTCATTGTAAGTAACATTTAGTGTAGATGAATAAACAGAACAGAATGCGCATTAAAGTTTGGCACAAGAATCCTCAACTTCATTTGTCAATACAATCCAGTGCATCTGATCTTCAAGCTACGGTATGTTTTTTAAAACATCTCCCATCCGACATAAAGAAATTGAAAATTAACCCAGTAATTACTATAGCTAATTTAACAAACTCACTGTTCCCATGCATCCTGAAAAACGTGAAAAATTTCAAAGTTAATTTCCAGGCCTGGAAAAGTCATGGAAAACTGTTACCATGAAATGTGTTATCTGATTTAATAACTGTTAATCATATCATTGAACAACTGACTTAATTAAAATGTGATTTATTAGATAAAAATAAAAAACAAACTGCAAAGGCATGAGGATGGAGTAAATATGATGTGTGGTACAAATCTATAAAATGTCATAAATCATGACTGAATATCCTGGAAAAGAATTTTTAACCAAGGGTGGGAACTCTGATACCACTCTAACTAGGTGTATGCAAAGTCATAAAACAAAAACCTTAAATTATTAGTATGCATTGATTCATCATCTGAGTACTTTCATTGTTAGTGGTATTTTTGGCCATAATCTTAGTAATATCGGACCACGTATAGCTTTTCGGTTAGCATGTTGGCCTGTGAATCTTAGAGTCCATGGTTCACATCTCATTATCACAAAAATCACACTCCTTGCACTATCTTTGTGTAGCTTTGTACGAATAACTAAAACAAACCAATAACTATCTTACTATGTTCACAGCTTTGGAGATTTAAATTAGCTACCAATCTTTATGCTAAAGTAATGCAAAATTAGCATAAAGATAAATTATATAATAAAATTATAAATATTAAACATTTTATCAATACTATTAATGAAACTAATATTAAAAAAGAATATAACTTACAAAAACTAGTTTTATTGTTACATGTAACACTAAAATTTAACTTCAACTATATCTCAATTCATTTATTACAATAAAGTAGACTATGCATTGTCATTAAACTATGGACAATTCTTTGTATTTTGAAGAAAATAAAGTCTCTTTCACTTTAAAATTACATGCCCAAATCCTTCTTTGCCTCAATCAAACCAAAAAGAAGGTAGGAATAAACAGTGCAGAAACACTAGAAGAATATGAAGTATGTAAACTGATAAGGTCCATAAGGAAGATGCATGCACATTGATTAAATGTTTCTATTCATCAGAATAACAGCTGTTTATACTCAGAATATGGCTTGACCATGTTTTGTTGTAAAAATTGAGTTGATATTTTAACTTCATTCCAACTTTAAACAAATATATAAATGCATTCCTAGCCTCATTCCATAAACTGTTTGCAGCCCAAATTCAAGCAGATAAATGAAATTTTTGACCATTGTTTGTAGTCTCAGGATTTCTGATTGGTTTCCAATGCATGTTACCACTTCCTAATCTGTACAACAAGATAATTATTTGAACAAGTCTTTCCAACATTGTCCCACATTGGGTAAGTGGTAAGTTAAAGAACTGATAATGCTAAAATTGGGGGTTCAATTCCCTGCAGCGTACAGAGTGCAGGTACCCCATTGTGTAACTTAGAGTAAAACGATAACATTCTTACATCATGTCTGTGAGCTACTCATGTGAAAGTTGTGCAAAATTTAAAATAAAAAAGCTGTTTAAATACAATCATTTTGGACATTAGCAAATTGAACTGTCAAAATTAGTTGATCTATGCTCTGAGGAATACTTGTGTACCCAAACTGATTCTATCATTAATCAATTAGCTATTGATATTTCATTAATAAATAATTTATTAATGAATAAATGCATGTATTTACTACATCTTCCTTAAATTGCATATTACCTTATCATGAATAAACAGTGCTTTGTTTTCAGTTATTTCTCTATGAAAAATTACCTGGTTTCTCTTTCCATAGGGCCAATTAATAACATGGAAATTTCATTCACTTTTCATTACAAATTATTGTTGATTTAGAATCCTTTTCAAATCCTCAGCACTGACTCTAAAGAAAAATTGGTTCTTTGCTTCCCAAAGCAGAACTATACACCATGTTGTTAAATTAGCTGACTCAAAAGGATTTCTCTACTTGCTGCCTTCTTTTTTAAATGTAGATATACATAATGTAAACAATTTAAAACTATTTAAAGATCATTAAAGTAATTTGTTTAATTGGATCACACTATTTTAGGGCATAGAATCATAGTATCCCAATTACCAATTGATTTATTTTTAAGTCAAGCTTATTTGTATTTAATATTAAAAGTGCTTTTACTGTAATGTAAATTTTGAAAGAAACTTTGTGTAATATTGTTAATTGTATCCAGTTAACAATATCCAAGTAGATTTGTCATTAATTGTTAATAATATTTCTTGACATGATCCACCCTTCACAGACTTCTTGTTTGCTGTTCTATCTCTTTGAACTTACTCATTCTTTAGTTTCTCATTACATTTTAACATTTGATATGATGGTAGTGTGAAATATAATTCACATAACATTTTATACTTCCTCATGTGAAGTGTTTTATTTGTAATAATTATCTGTGCTTTTCAAGAATATAATTTCAAGAAAAGAGAATTAACATTTTTGGTTTTCAAAATAGCATCTTTTCCATCAATCCACTTGTAGGTCATGGTATGGAAAACTAACTTCCACCACATATATTCAAATTCTGTAGCAAAATCTCAGCAGCAAACTAATTTAGTATCAGAACCTCCACCACATATCCAAGACATATCTCCAAGAATTCCAAAAAAACTAGGAAGGCCAACTGAGGTCAGTTGATGTAGTTTGTGATTATTGAAATGTCGGTTCTTAACATTAAAATTATCATACCAGAATATTAAATACCAAGAAAAAAATTATAAAAGTTATTATATGTAGTTCAAACTTTAATAATTCTCTCATTTGTGATAATGAGCTTTTGGTTACATTAAATATTTTCACTACTATCTCCATTTGTTGTTAGCTTTGAAGTTATACATAATATATAATTCTTTATGTTAAAATAATGAATATTACTATTTTTTATGAAAAAAATATCATTTTTCTTAAGATATTTCTATTTTGGCAAATTCTGCTTTCTATTTTTTTTTTTCTTAACTTGACTTTAAGTAGTTTTTTTTTGTTGTTGTTTTTTCCCTCAAATAATTTTGATAACTACAAAATATTGATAAAACGAAAAGAATTTCACAGTCAGCCAAAGTGGCTTGTTTTACCTTCTCTATGTACATACTTTGGTTTATACTAGAAGCTTTTAGTAATTTTTTTGTGGGCATTTAATGAAAATATGAAGATTATTCTACCTGTTTCACGAATATTTTTCATATAAATTGACTAAGAGAAGGATCTTTTCTAAGAACTATTTCAAACTATCTAGTGATGTAACCTTCAAAATATTGAGTGTGATAATTTTTTTTATCCAGGAAATGGGTGAACAACTATGTATAGGTAAAAGGATAAGTAGACATTGATTTTTAATATTTTTGAGGAACCTGTATTTTTTCATTCTAAAAAAAGAGCTGTGTTTTGTATACAAAAGTATATTTAATGCCTATAACTGAAAGTAAATTTGTTTTTTTGTTTTTTAAGCAACCACCCCAAAATAAAAGATGTATTTAAATTTCTTTTGTTATTTTTACAATATTAAGGTCGATGCCAGGATCAAACTGAAAGATATGGCTGTGTCAGACCCTGAGATTACAGATATAGGACCTGCTATATTCACTGTGAGTTCTAAATTTAGAAATGATTCCTCTTCTATTCACAGTATTAAACTTTAGTATTATAAAAAGTGGCCAGTAACATTGCTCTGTGACTGAGATGAAAGCTGTATTTTTAAAACATCTTGGTAATAAATCTGCTTATTTCCAATTGTATTGATCACATTTTAGAACTTGGTACTTAGTAAAATGCTAATATGTAACATTAAAGTCCAGAATTTGTACCTTGTTGTCCCCTGGTGGATTAGTGGTAAGTCTGAGAACTTGTAACACTAAGAAATCAGGTTTTGATACCCTTGGTCAGCAGAGCACAAATAGCCCACTGTGAAGCTTTGTGCTTAACAACAAACAAACAAAAAACTTTGGTAACAGAAACTTGAAGATCTTTAGTAACTTCATTACAGAAGTGGTTTCTTTTTCACAAATTGTAGACATTATACACTTTACTGCTGTACATTCATCAATTCATCACTGTCTCAATATGAATAAGAATCAAGACAGTAAAGTTTTTTAACTATATTATCTGCCTGTATTGAAAAAGTACATGTGGATGAAGATAATTTTCATTGATTCACAAGTTGAATTTACTTACTATCTGTGTGGCTTCCCTTGACATTTCCTTTTTGTTATTCCCAACTACATTTCCTTATTATTACTCTTGTACAAGAGGAACAGTAATACTTAAAGCCATGAATCTCATATTCATGCCAGGCTTCTCTTATTTCCGAAGGAAGCACAACAGGAAAAAATATGCAGCTGCATCAGTAGTCAGAGTTACGTTAGAATCTTTCAGTCACACATCAAAAGAACTTATCACTGACATGATATGGGAAAGAACATACAAATAAGATATACAAAGATATATACTTAACTATATTTAACAGTGCACTAGATCCTTAAATGGTCAGTCATATAAACATAATTTCAAGAGTTATATGAAAAGTTTGTTTAGTTGAGTAGACATAAGAAAAATCTGAAATAGATTATTAGAAGACTTCTAGATGCATGAAGTAGAGGGCCATAAACAAAGATGCTGAATAAATTAAATTACAGGATTGCTTCATATTTTAAAATGAAAATAAGACAGCCTTACACAAAATTAAGAGTGCATTTAATTGCTCATCAGTCTACAAATTTAACCCAAGCATATTAAATTGCTAATGGTCTAATTATAATTCATATAAATTGATAAATCACATTTTAAGGCATTTTTATAGGTTGGGGGGATCAAACGTTTTCATTTACATCAAGGTAGCCTCAGACTAAAGGAGCTTGGGAACCACTGAACTAGAAAACTTACGTCAAATTCATCAAATTAAACAGATGGATTTTATGAATTTATTTGTCTGAACTTTCACTGTTTATGCTTTTGAGTATGATAACAGTATGATTTAATGTATTACTTCAAATCAAATTTCTGGAAACTCTTGGTAGCTTTATATGTTTTGGTGGCCCCCTCTGGGGGGCGTGGCTCCCACTTTGGGAAATACTGCTCTAGTTCACTATTTAGAGATGAATAAAAATCATTCAGCTCATTATTTCTACCTTTAGCAGACAGAGAACCTCACTTTTGATCTAAAGATCAAGCTTAGCTTTACAGTAGTAGAGGGGGGAACACGTTGGCCACAAAAATTATAACATTCAATACATCTCTCTCTTCTTTTTCCTTAAGTATGTTGAAAGCTCCAGAAAATTCAGATGAGTGCCAATTTTCATCTTATCATTCTATTCTTTGAGAATAGGTTGTTGTGGTCACCAAATACCTTTAATTGGAGAAATTATTTGAAGAATATTTTTTATGTGATGTGAAAATGAGGTATTTTTCATTGAACTTCTTTCTAATTTTTAAAATAATATATATGAGGGGATTTTCAGTACTCTGCATATTAAAACAACATGAATCAGAAGAAATAAAAAGTTGTTTATTGAAAATGAAACACTTTTATTAAACAGTGTTAGCTGTTTTCATATAATTCAAACATTCCTCTGAAATATAGCAAAAGTACTTTTCTATAAAACTTACCGCAAATGTTTTACAAAGGTTTATCTTTCCTCAGAATGATAGTGGAACAGGCACAGTAAGGGTGAACCCAGAGGATGAAGATCCTGTTACAACACAATTAGAAGAAAAAACTTCCATTCCTCCTCAGCTTAACCAAACACTTCAGCATATTGTATCACAGTTGGACCTCCTGACACAGGTAAGTGTAAATGCGTTACATTGTTAGGTAAAGCAGTTATCTTCTCTATATTAATATATTCCCTTCTTATGTTAGTGTGGTTTTCCAAAGTAGGAATGGACCAAACACAGTTACCTGGTCTTTGCAACAATGAGAGGTTTGCAAGTCTAGTATTTAGGACAAGAATAGTGGTTTATTGAAAGTAACATGAAACAGGCAAGACATGATGTGAAGCTGAATACAAACACTATGTTAAAGAAGCAAGGAAAAAAAAAACTGGAAGAATGGCTGAATGGTCTAGTGGAAAGAAATATAGCATAGAGGAAAAACTGAAAAAGTTGAAAGAAAAACCTAAATTGTAATCTAGAAAATCAGAATGAAACTAACTATCATTATATGTATAAAACTATTTGACAAAACTAGAGGATTGTTGTGGAGCTTACAATGTAAATTGAAAACAAGCACGTTCAACGGATATCACAAGACACGGAAACAAAGAGGCTCTTACAATATCTCTCGAATGACTCTTTATAATAGATTACTTTCATAGTCTACATTCTCTCTGTAGCTACCCAACCTCAAATTAGTTCAAAAATAGGCATGGGTATCTTTGTTCCATGTAAACATGAAGGCAGTTCCCACATACAGAAAGTGATTGATATAAGATACAGTTCAGTCATGATAGAGTAGATAACCTCTTTGACCAAATCCTGTTACAGAAAGTAACACCTAGGATTGAATTTGCTTACAACCTTGACCAAATTTTCCACACTAAAAATAAGAACTCTAGTAAAAAATTAATTTTGTAACATGAATACACGCTGTAGGAGAGTGAGATATGTGTTATCTGCATATCACATATTTTGACATTTTGCATTTTTAAAATTTTAAAACATTCTGTGAGTGCTGGTATCAATAAATATTTTGTAAATGGAATTATTTCAGATGTTTACCTATCTATAATTTCATTTATTTGAGAAAAATATAATTTGTGGATGGGTGTAAGTTATTATTATCTTTGAGGTGACTAATATAGTTTTCTTGCTCTCAAAACACATTAAATATATTCGTTTTTCATCAATAAATATTTCTTCTGACATGTTATGCCAATTCTTTCTGAATCTGTTTTAGACAATGTCAATTCTTGAGCAACGTCTTACATCTGCTGAAGACAGACTTCAAGAACTAGGTAGACAATTCTTAGCAATGTCTTGTGATGTGGCTACTAGTAATGGAAAGGGTATTGAAGGTTTAGCAAGTGGAAAAGATGGTTAACCATCCAGGAATACATCAGAATAGTGGTTGGTGTTAAGGAACTGTTACATGTTTGCCTATATAGTTATTTTTAGTGACTGTATCTTTGGTTTGTAAATTGATTTGCAATTTTATTCATTAAAAGGTGGAAAAATATCAGAAAACCTTATTGAATAAGTGTGATATTTTTTATAATGAATTTGAAGCTGCAGGAAAAGAAACTGTGCACGAAGGTACTAAAATTATGCCAAATATTGGTTAAAACTGTACTGCAATTTATTTTATCAGTGTTTAGCCCTAGAATACAGTAATATTTTATAGTTAATTAGAATTTCTTTGAAATTTTAAAATGTTTCAAACATTTCACAATTTTTTAAAGATTGTAAATTTTAATCTAGTCTAAAGAATAATAAATATAATAGTTAAAATTACTTTGTTGTAATTTTTCTTCACTTGTCTTTGAGCTCAAATTGTGAAAAAACAGTTTGGATCTGTATAATTCCTGCTGATCAGATCTATTGATAGAACTGTAATGAATTGTCCATCCATAATGTAATTAATTTTATAAAAAAATATGTTTTGATTTTTCAACCATGCAACAGCATAACATCATTTATAAAAACGTTTAGTTAAATATTTTGAGATTAAATAGTGGCTCTTAATTATTTGTAATGTTATTCATGCATTATGATTTCTTAATACTTGCCTTAATACTGGAAAGACTGATATCAGAGACTATCATACATGGACATAATGTTTGTTTCTTATTTTATTAGATGATATCAAGAGACTGGAATAAATGAGCTAGAACATTAATTTCTACTGTATTTCTAAAGAACATTGACATTACTACACAAATTATTACTTTCACTGTAATATTATGTCGTCCAAAGTATTTACTGTAACACTGAAAGATCTGACAATTTTAATTATTCTCTGTTCTATCACATTTTTATATCTTCTGAGCTATCCATGACTATTTTTACTAAATTCTATGTAACCAGTCAACACATCTAACTCATGCTAATGAAAATTATTCTTTCTTTGTATTATAATATAATTAAGTTTGGAGATGAATAAAATTTACTGTTAAAGAAGAATATGAAGAAAAATGAAATTAAAATTGGCTGGCTACGAGCAAGAGATTTTTTCCTATTTCAGTACTTCACAAAATTAGAAAACATTGCCTGAGGTGTAATTTATAGAAATTAGCTACGAAAATTGTTGTTATGACAAACAAAAATGATTTTAATTGATTTTAAGAGCTACTGCTGTAGTAAAATTATATATATTCAAATTTTTCGTTTTATACTTTGTCCAAAATTTAAGTTAAAACTAGCATGAAGCTATTGAGTGTTGTATTAAATGTTTTCATGTGCTAACATTTCAAGTTTTTATAAAGTGAATGTTGACTTTTTTTTTATTAATTGTCATAAAAAGTTTTATGTGCCACCTGTAAGGTAATAACCAACTTCTTCAGTTTACTTGGAATACTAAGTGCTTTTATTCATTGCCTTGCAAGTGTGTTATTGGTATAAGGCAATAAACTGGATTAGTTGGAACTATATACAGGGCCAGATGTATGAGTGTTGAGAGTATTTTGTCATGTTTATAGTAACTTCAGAAAATGAACAGTTCAGAATGGTGTTATAATAAAGCTAAAAAAAGAACTGAACTGAACAACGTTCTATAATATTAGTTAATACTGATTAATTTATTTTATCAGTACTTGTGTAAAGTGTTCAACAAAAGTAAGGAAATAATTCAATAGTGGAAGAAATTACCCTTCTATATATAAAACACAGTTTTTAATATGGGTTCAAATTTCTAATGATTTAAATGAGTTAATCACACTTTTTTTCAAGCATTTAAACATGCCTCTGACTTGATTTAAAAATAAAATTGTACTTTAAAAAATATTGCACATAACACTAAGAGCTCTATTTTCTTTTTAAGTGAAGCACAACTTGTATCAATATGTTTTTTAAGACTGTAAATGTAGATATAGAATATTCTGTATTTTAGTAACTAATAAACCTGGTTATAAACAGTATCAAAGTACATCTGTAGTTAAATCACTTAATGTGGCTTGAATGTTGTTACTGTATATGTATTGTTCGATGTGTAATATAATTGAATCCTGAATCTATATAAGTAAAACACTTGTATTTGTCTGTCCAGAACTTTGAGTAAATTTCTTAATCAAATGCTACAAATTTCATATCATTAGAAAGACCTAGAAAGAAACTAGTAGTTTACATATGCAGGTTTTTTGTCATATCATTGAGTAGGCTAAATATCTGAAGTCTATATAGAAACACTTGCTCAATAGTATGAAACGTAAGTTGCACTATGATCACTATGTAACCTTTACTTAAAAGAAAGGATTACCACAATAATATTTACAATATTGCAATATCTAATCAATATGAATGTAATTAACTATTTATAGAAAATGCAATGAAGGTTTTAAATATTATCAGAATATGTGTTATTACTAGTTCAGAGGCATAATGACAAAACTCCACTATATTAACAAGAAATTCAAAGACTTGGCTGGATGGGATGTCAATGATTTGGCTCATAATCAGAGATGGACTGCCTTTCTCAAAAGGAATATCTTCTTATAATACCAATATTGCATCTCCAATACACATACATTATAGCTGATCAATCAGAAAAAGAGGCAACAAAATATCTGTACTCCCTGTGACAGATGAAAGATATCTCTCAAACACATATAAAGATTATAGAAGGGTGAAATTAGTAGTTATTTCAACTACAACGCTTATAGTCAATTGTCATGTTAAAATACAAACATCTAATTAAACTTATAGCAGGTACAGTGGGCAATATACCACGTGTTTATTAAATTATTTATACGTCTGATTTCTTGAGACAATTTGCCAGAGAACCAAGAAGTTTCACTAGATTTTTATTCATTTATTGCCAAACATTTAAATATGATTTTGAACAAGCAGACCCAAAAGATAATAAACCTAGCTACTGCAGGTTTGATTGTCTGACAATGCAAGTTATTTCAGGTTGGTGTCTCGGGCCTCCCATGCATTTTCAGGGAATTTGTACTATGGTTTATTCGAGTAAAACTGATTATTCCTCAGGAAATTGGAATAGGCTTGCTGAATAACAAGAGATCTGACAAGATATTTATTATAGAGTAGAACTGAATTTTTCTTAATACTCAAGTTCACAAGAAAGAAGTAAAGAGACTGGACACAATACTTATTATAGTTGAATACACAAACACAGTGTATGTACTTGCTTAGATGATGGACTGTTATTGCTGTTAGTTCGGTTCTCTGTCTAGAAATGACTAACTTGAACTCATCTACCAAACTGTTTAAATTCAACATTCCTTACTTCAGAGGTAATATCAGATTTATCCAGAGTGACTAGCACTATCCACATGACAATTATTTTCAATTAAACATAGGGGAGGCTGTAACCTCATGATACCATCTGACCTAACACTGAAGAACACTGCTGTGTACATTTTTCACAACATGCAGCATTATGGCAATTTCCTCCCATGGACAGAATGGGCGTGACCTCAATAGAATGACAAAGGAACAAAGTCAACTGGAGTAAAATTTACTTCATGATTTTCTTGACTAAATGTTATGTGAAAATTGCACATACTTGGAATAACTGATAAATTTAGAATAATACTAAATTAATATAAGAAGGAATAAAATCCATAGTATGTTCATATATTACACTACACATTTATTTACATATAAGAATTCTTATAATTTAGTGCTATGGAAGACACGGATCTTGGGGGTTTTGTTAATCAATTTCTTAAGCCATTCAAACATTGTGCTGTTGTGGTATATTATGGCAAAATTAACTTAATCTTAGAACAATGGGATAGATTGGCTTCATATTTCTTATAAAGTAATCCTGAGTTCTCTTACTTTGAATGAGTTTAAGATAGAAAAGAGATTTGACAAAAATGTACAAAAACAATGGAACAATCTTTATTTAAACTCAAAATAATGTGCATATAAGACGAAGAAGAGATTTGACAAAAAACACAATAGAATAGTCTTTTATTCAAATTCAAAATAATGTGCATGTAAGACGAAGAACAGTGCCCTCACTTTATTATTTCTCCTTCCTCTCTTAAGAACTTATTAAGACGTTTAATAAGAATTACTTGGCATTACAAGTTAAACTTTAGGAGGGTATTAGTATTTACAAAGAAAAGACTTAAACTTCACTTACCAAACTGAGGACTTGAGTTTGAGGAAGGTTAACTAAGAGATAAAAGTATTATATACCAAATTATATAACACTATATTCTCAGGACACATACTCTACCTATGTGACTTTTGGTAAATTCCCTTCAAGCAGTAAATTTGAAACTCGATAAATACTTATATGACAAGAGTTGGATTAGATTTTATTTCAAACAGGCCTCTTGTTGTCCTTTTAATATTATGTTATGGTGTGATAACTTTACATAATTTTGATTAACAATCAAAGAGAAATTAGAAATCTCTTGGACATTGTACCTCATTCATAAATTTGTTTGTTTTGAAATTCGCGCAAAGTTACACGAGATGCAGATATATTGAAAGGTTCCTGAAAAACGAGTAGTAAAATAATTAATATATCACTTCAAACAAATAAAACCGAAGTACGTCTTAATGTAACCATCTCAAGTACGTGTGAATATAGTTTAAGAAATGGGTTTAATTGTATTAATAATTTACTAATTTCAGGTTACTTTCAAGAAACACATGGAACACATTCAGTTTGTGTAAGAAGAAAAATCATTACCGTGCAATGTCATTGTTAAAATATCTAACTATACGTAATCTTAACATGAAGCACTTCATATTCCATTTCTAATTATTCTTAGAGTCTACGTTTGGAATTTCCGAAGAGGCTCACCCGTATAATACTGTGTTAAACTGTTTTAACAGCTTTGTTTAACTAAAGGCGTAGGGACCTATTTTCTATGTATATACTGTTTATGGCTTGTTTGTTTTGAATTTGGCACAAAGCTACACGAGGGCTATATCTGCGCTAACTGTCCCTAATTTAGCAGTGAAAGACTAGAGGGAAGGCAGCTAGTCATCACCACCCACCGCCAACTCTTGGGCTACTCTTTTATCGCCAAATAGTGGGATTGACTGTAACATTATAATGCCCCTACGGCTGAAAGGGCGAGCATGTTTGGTGGGACAGGGAGTCGAACCCTCAGATAATGAGTCAAGTGCCCTAACCACCTGGCCATGCCATTCATAAATATATACGAACACCATGAAGCTTCAAACAACTATTTCT
>NW_013665648.1:823809-853269 GCF_000517525.1 Limulus polyphemus | reverse complement strand
CTTCAAACAAACAAATTTCTATGCACACCGACACACGCTTCATTCATAATACTTTAATTTTCCTATTTTTTAACCACTTGATATAGTCTGACACATAATATTAAATAGTCAAATCTTAAATATAAATGTATGTTTGTACTAAATTTTCTAAACTAAAAAAAGGTGAAATTAGAAGATTTTAAAATATTAATTTTGGCAAATTACTGTATTTTAAATTTATAATGAGTAATTTTTTCATAATTATATAATTGTAAATATTATTAGAATACAATTGTTTATTTTGCGAGATCAGAAACTTGAAACATCGTTTGCAAAAATGTTTATTTGATATCTTACCGTTAATGTTTATAGATCTATTGCTAAGTGTATCTCGCATAACTTTGTGTTTCATTGATGTTTTTTCGCTAAGGTCTAGTAGAGAAAATAATAAACAAATGACGGCTAAAACAACAACAAAAAGAAAAACAAATGTTACAACTACTAAAGAACTAGCTAATAGAAACAATTACTGGCTTTCTGCTAGGATATCTAACAATGAGAAATATCTTTATATATGACATTTTCTCGAGTAGTCTCGAGCAGGGCGTGGAAGACTGTTGATTGCAGTGCCGCTAGGGAATGTGTTGATACTGTGTTGTATGTTGCTGTACAACAGGTATCATGCTACCTAACGAAGAATGAAATGGTTTCATTTGTTTTTAAAACTGCATTGACAAAAGTTATGTAGTTTTAAGAAGTCTTTCATCCCGAAGCTCTGCTCAAAAATGGTTGCGCTTTCATTGCGGTGAATTGTGATTTTTGGGCATGCCTTAAGAGTTAACTTTACTCAGTTACTGAGTTAGGCCTAGCGTAGCAGTGTGTGTACTGGCGTTCAACATGGTGTGTTGTTAGAGCTGGTACTTGGGGACCACAGCAGCCTTTGAATGTTTGTCAAAGTAAGGTGGTACACTTAGATTAAACCTCTTTCAATAATTGTTACTTACTCTTGCTAATATAATTAAAAGTAATTATTTCAAAATTTTTTAATGTGGTTTCTGTTATATATTTCAAAACTACAGTGTTGTAAGTCTAAAATATTTGCAAATTTACGAGTTGCTTTTCTATGTTTTATACATTAATCAATGATTAATTTACTTTATTATAGTGTAACTTATTTATTATATGCCATTGCAAGTATTTAGTTAAATTATTGTAAACTTTTAAGTTGACAGATGAAAACAGACAGTAAATATTATATATGAGAGAAATGAACACAAGTAAACCTTGTATTTTGAATTGATGATTAAAAGGCTTAAGTTCTATTAATGAACAAAAAATGCCTGTTTTCAGTGATTAGCATAGGATGTTTAAGAATTTTTTAATTTTGCATTAGGATTAAGTAAAGCACTTTGCAATGTACCCTTCAAACTTTGTTAATGGTAAACCACATAATTGTTTGGGACATATTTCAAAACATGCATAACTTTATCATGATTGCTCACTCATTTCATTCTGTTTGTGTTTATTTTAGGTAAACTATAAATGTGTAGTAATAAAAATGTCAAAGTTTATCCAGTTTTGTATATTTTGATAGCTTTGAATTTAACTGATTCAACCTTTTAAAGAGATGGACATGCAGTTTATTCAGACTTGTACTACATGGCAAGGATTTGTGATTGTGACCCTGAATCAGGATTGTTACTGACTATACTAGTTCCTTGACAATCAACCTGTTTACAATTTTGAAAGATTGTGTGTTTTTGAGACTACTTAGGTTTACCTTTCTTCTAAACTGTTTATTTTATTAAATCAATCTTACACAAATGTTCACTGTTACCTGATTCCTTTTATTTATTTCTGTGATCAATTTTACCATTTTCTTTCAGAAATTGTCTTTAGAGTCACACAACTGAATTTCTTGTTAACCTGTAAAGATTTGCAATGAGACTTTGATAAAGGATTAGCTATAATAATTATTATTTATTTACCTCAACTTTGCTTGGGGCCTTTCCTCAAAGGACTAATAACCATGCCCTCACAGCTCTTGTTTTTATTTTCTCCTTGGAACTGAGTTTCTGTTTCCATTGCTGTTTTGGATGGTTGTAATAAAGGCAGACTGCTGCTGTATTACAGTCTTACATAGCTGACTGCTGCTGTATTACAGTTCGACTACTGCTTATTGATGCTATCTCACATCCAAATAAATTGTTTTCATGCCTGATTTTACTGCTAAAGACTGACAAATGCTGACTAATGTTCTGTATATGAATAAATTGTTTGTTGTTTTTATTTTGATCACTGTGCACATATAACTATAAAGCACTTATCATTCACAGATTGAATTATTGGACCCAGGATTGCTAAATATAGAGGTGAATCAGGCTAATAGCCGCTGACTCATCATGATAGGTGATGGGTTTATTGTTAATATTTTAAATTTTTGCCACTTTTGGTTTCATATTTTATCCACTAGATTGATTGGCAGTTGGTCAGCATTGGTCAACCTCAAGTCTGAGTGTTGGGCTGTAAGACAGTGGTAATTGTTGGCCTGTAGTATGACCTGTTTTGGACACTTTCTTTAAATATTGAAACAAGTTCATAGTTTGTTAGACAGTGAGTCATGACATACAGAAGATGAATCTGAAATGTTTTTTTTTACTTGCCTCTGATTTGAATTTTTAATAATCAAATGTATCTGCAGTCAGGCATGATTTTTTTTTTTAAATATTAAACCTATTGAATTGAAGTTGCCTTTCAGTATTCACAGCATTCTCTATGCTCTACTTTAAGACAGAATTTTTGTTTTTTGTCTGTCTAAGCTTACACGTGTAGAAAAGAAAAATTTCCAAACAAATTAAGCATCTTTTTTTTTATTATTATCTGTAATATGTCTAATTTTATAATTTTTAAGGAAGCAGTTCTCAAGAAAGTCATGTGTTTAGCCACCCAAGTAGGTGACAAATGATCATGATCTTTAACATTCAATGGTGCTCTTACCATAACTTTTATTAAACTCATTATTATTAAAATTTATTATAAATTATCAAAGATAAATTCATAAAATTGTAATATTTCAGTTTTACAAATTGGCACTTGTTCAATTCAACAGTTGACACCCTCAGAAGCAGAAATAGAAGGTAAGTATGAAGGGTTTACAGTACATTATGGTGCTGTAAAGTCAACTGACATCAAACAAAAAGTGTTTAATAACTAAATTTCTAGTGTTTTTTGTGTGTTAAATAAAAAAAAAATATATTGGTAGTACTAACTTTCACTTAGTTATGTGCCTATTTTTGGCCTTAATAGAGAATTAGTTTATGTATTTACTCCATAAGTGTGAATGAAAGTTTAAGCTGGCATTTATCTATAATTGGCAAATTAGTACACTTAGGAAGTCACATGGTGATATTCTGCAGTGATTATTTGTCATTTTTGACAGTTAATATGACAGCTGACATCTTTCAGATTAACATGTTTTATACACGTACTGCCATTAAAGATGTAACACAAACTGTTTTGGCCAATTCCTTTGGTGATTAACCATATAATCAGCTGTAGAATAGTTGATATATGTAGTTAAAGTTTCTTTAATATCATAAGACAGTAGGAACTATGGGATATTCAAGAAAATTTGGTAATTTTGGAAAAACATAAACAAATTATAAACTTAATAGGATGGATAAATTATTGTTGCTTTCATTCACAATATTGATTATACTATTTAGGTATCAAATGTCATTACCTTTTGTTTTAGTTTATTGTTTGTTATTGTACTTTTATTATATAGATTGTTTTGCATTGTTAGCTTAATATATGTATTTAGGACCAACAGGTTCTAAGCCGGCTGAACCTCATGAGATATTAGGATTACAGCCAAAAATATTAACAATGAGAGTACCCAATTGATGAAACAGTGCATTCTAATCTTTACAAGTAAAAATGTAAGAAATGAATACTTAGTTAGCTATACTGATTGGAAGTTAATATTAATTAAATAGTTTAACAAAAGATCGTATAATAGTAATAATAACAGGAGTACTCGTATTGTAGTTGTCAATGTCAAGTATTTACAACTGTCTGTAACATTTTCTGCATGGGCAGAAAAATGTCAATCTTGTATTGTCTAAATACAGTAAATGTTTTTCTATATTCCTTAACTTAAAGTACTTAATGAGGATGTCCAAGTGAAAAGTCCTAATGAGAAAGTGAACACTTCACTGCACGCAAAGACAAAATTGCACCATTAAATTAAAACCTTATAAAAAGTAAATATGTACTCATTCTTCCACACATATTTTAAGTACTTTAAAGTTGAAATCTATTCAATAAAAAGTTTTATTCATGGAATTCTGTAGTATAAAAATGTTTAAATCTCAGTTTTAGATTTTACCTTGATTCAGGACCTGAATTAAAAGAGTTTTGGTTTTTCGTAATTTGTTTTTATAACAGTATGACATTCAAAGCCTCTATGATGAAATTTGAAATAGCTTGAAACATAATAGAGCCTATTTTAACCTTGTAACTTCAATATAAGTGTAATTTTGTCAAATTTAGCTAGTCACTGTTTCTTAACCTCAGTTGTTATGATGTGATGTAATTGCCTATATATACATATATAAAATTTGAGAAGCCATAGACTGTCAATCTAAACACATAATGAAAGCTCTTTCTCTGTTCCTTTAAACTTTGTAATGGCTTACAGTTCAGTGGAGAATTGCATAGAGATTGGAACAAATTGTTTAGCTTAGTGATATGCTGCTAGAAGAACATGTTTAAAAAAAAAACTTCCACAATTACCATTCTGAGTTTTTTTAATGAAGTGGTCTGAAAGCTGTGTGTCTGGCATTCACAATGTGGATGTACAGACTCATTTCAAACTCATCAGCAAGACAATCTAAGATTTCTGTGATGGCAAACTATTCAGATGATAAAAAAAGCTTGTTTATTTGTATGTATTAGTATATTTATTGTTACTTAAGTATCACATACAAGTACAAAAGCTCCTTAGTTATTAAAACAAACTTTAATTATTAGATAGAAATTGAGATTAATGAAAAATGTAGTTGGAAAAATATTGCATGTGTCAGTATAGGCCTAGGATATAAATACAAGTTGCATTTAAACCAGTCAAGACTTTTATTATTCATCAGTGTTTTATGTTATTTTCACTAGATAAATAGCCATGGCCTTTTTTTTTAAAGCTTGCCTTATCATTTTATGCTTCATTTGATTGTAGTATGATAGGAAAATATGTTTTTTGTGGAGCAACGTGAGTTAGTCT
Source organism: Limulus polyphemus (assembly GCF_000517525.1). Classification (NCBI taxonomy): domain Eukaryota; kingdom Metazoa; phylum Arthropoda; class Merostomata; order Xiphosura; family Limulidae; genus Limulus; species Limulus polyphemus. The sequence continues at coordinate 848,009 of NW_013665648.1, read as the reverse complement.
TAGATTGCACTGTTCATTTAAAGTTTTGTTTCACTGACAAGGCTACTGTTGTTAGGCAGTGTCTGTGTTAGGCATTTTTTGGCCTAACTAACTGTTTGATTGGACAGAGAAAATCACAAAAAAATTATAAATTAATATAAAATAGGTTTAAAACTTAATACATATATTAAATGAAACCTGATTAGCAATCATAAACAGTTTGGATTGTTTATGATTTTGGTATGGTAAAAAGTTATTTTAATTGTATATCAGTAATCAGAAACACATTGTAACTGCATGCTGTGTTTTAGAATCAAAACTGATAAAATTTACACACTTCTTTTTTAACCTCTTAAAGTATAAGAGTTCACACGTGCTTCTTGTATCAAGTCTCCCTTATATTATTCATAATTTTTGGAGACCAGTGAAGTTGCACTAGACAATAGATATATAACAAAATGAATAAAATATTGTTACACAAGCCTAATGGGCTAATATAGTGCCCATATATTTGTCTGAGCTAAAATAGCTACATAATATGTAGAAAACTTATCTCAAGTTTCAAATTATTTCAAACTTAAGTTCTGATTTTTTCTTGCATTGTAGTAAAACAAATCATAAAAGAGGTGCATTGAATCAACACATTTGGGTGTTTGTGAGTTAACATGCCTGCTGGTATTCTGATAATGTTGCATTGTAGTTTATCACATACGAGCTTGAGTTGTGTAAAGTTATCAAGTGGAGCTCATTTTCACAGCCCCTATGAAGCAGAGGGTCCAGGGGGCCACCATAGTATCTCAATTCAATGATTTGATGATGACACAGAAAAGTAATTTAAATGTAGAAAATGTCATGTTGTAAAATAGGCCTGCATAAACAATATCAATATCTTTAAATTTATGTATGCCCACGAATGTTTTTATAAAAATTTCTAATAACAATTTTTTCGCAACAAGAAAGTTGCTTCAGTTCGCTCCCCCTCAACTCAAGCCCTGATCACATAAATACCTTTCTCTGTATGGAACTAAAAGCCACTTATTAATATATGTAATTCAGTGCATTCATAGTACAACTGTATTTCAAAGTGATGTCTGTGATTTACAAAGCAAGAAATATCTTATCTTACAAGTAAATAAACTACATGTGTCAGATAAATGAAATCGTAGTAACACATAGAGTAACCTTTAAATTATGAAGCATGCAAAAATTATGTGGAGCAATTTGTGTAGAGAACCTAACTAATTTTATTTCTGGAAAGATTAGGTTCTTTGTTTGAATGTGCACATATTAGCTTTAACTCGTGGAAAAGTCTGTAAGCAAAGAATATAATATTCCTAAACGAATGTGTCTGATAGTTTCCTTTTCTGTTGTTAAATATTTAAAATGTATATTTATATATATTTATCAATAGTAAATTCAGGAATGGTGCTATTTTTATTATTTCCTAAAATTAATTGTAACTGTTTCATAATTGTTTTGAGTATTAATAATAATTGTTCATATGTACATATATCCTACTTGTTTGTATAAATATTCTGAGTCATATGTTATTTTCAAATAGTTTTCAGTATAAAAACCAGTTTTGATTACATATAACAATGATTTTATTTTCACTATTTCACAAAACTTAAAAGATGTTTAATTTCCATGGAAACTGGTGTTTCTAGATCATGAGCACCTGAATGAACAAAGCCTACAATAACCCACTACTGATGGTCATTCATATTTTAAAAGAAGTTTTTTTTTATTAAGATTTATGGTTAAACACCAAAAACTGGTAAAGCATTATAAGCCAATAGGCCTAATGTTTGTGCTAATCATGGATGAATTAAGAGGAATGTGAAAAAATCAGTTGCGGTATTTCTAACCAGGCTGCTGCTAAACCTGCACTGCAGAGTCTAGCCAACTGGCCCATATGCTAATTGCCCTAGCAACCAGATATATTCAAGTTGTGGTCTTACTATTCCCATTTCCTGATACTTTCCTGGTGAATTGCTGAACCAGGTATGTATACAACTGGTTCGATTCACAATCTACTCAGGTCAGATGACCCTCGGGAGTGGAATGACCACTAGCTAGGTACCTAAGTAATAAATCAGGGTACTAAAAAGTGTTCTGAATAGGGTTTGAACCCAAGATCTTCAGCTTACACTTGTTTCAGACTAATGTTGTTACCAAATGAGTTATTAGGACTCAAGTCCCAAGTAGATAACTCCCAGTCCTGGTCATTACAGTATTCATTTCTTAGGGCATATGTACTTTTAGCAAGAGTAATGATTTGCAGAAGTTTGGGTGTCCAGCATACTATAAGTTTAAACTTAAAACTTGTTTTAATAAATTTAATTTGTCTCAAAGAAACTGATTTTGTGGTTTAACAGAAAGTTGTATTACAACATAAACTAAACCATAATATGTGTGAGTATTATCAAGATAACCACACCCTGTGTATAGGAAATGCATTTTTCTTCCATAGTATTTTTAGATTAAGTCTTTGTATTATGTGGATTTTAAGACTATATAATACATTTCCAGAATTGTTTGATTATGTATCTTGTGTCAAATGTCTGTATTGTATGTTAGTTTGGAAAAAAAAAACTGTCATTAGTTTGTTGCTTTAGTATTATTAAAAAAACTAAAAGAAAAACATATAATTTGATTGTTTGTACTTTACATTTATGCCTTATTTTTAGGCTGGCTGTGAAGTGGAAGCAGTTAGACTTTTGTGGGACTTTATGATGTCAGGCTGGGCTCGCAGAATGCATAGAGGAGCAGCAACCATTGGAAATGTTGTCACCTCGTGTGGACATTCCACTGTTCCTTATCCTACCCATATGGAAAAGTAAGTTTCTGCCTCATGATTTGTTTTACTTCTTATTGGAAGAAAATGACATATTTTCTCCTTTTTGAAAATGTTCCTGCCATCAACTCTTGCAAAATTTATACAACCCAGATAAAAAAGAGTAGGTACACGTGAATTTATTTTCTAGGTATAAATAAGGTTTTGATTTACTATATTTTAAACATACTGTGCATTATAAACAAAGTAATGCATATGATAAATGAGTTAGGGAAAATTGATGGCTGAAAATTTTACTTTTGACTTGGTGAATGTACTTTTATCACTCATAGTAAAATTAAGTGTAGTTCTACATTTTGAAAGCAATACAGTTCCTTTATTTAATCTACATATTGTTCCTGAAAATTGATAATGTTCTAATTATGCATCTGTGTAATAGTAATCAATGAACATAATAAGATTAAATTCCAAGATCTCGTGGTCAGTGAGGTGCAGTATCAAAGATGGAAGCTGGAGAATGTTTAAAAAAAGCATTCAGCTGTATATCTATATTGTAAATAAATTTATAGTTATTGTGAGAAAAGAAATCTGTGCAAAAGATCATGGACGTAATTAGAGCAAATATTCATTCAAGTGTTTAGAAGAATGAGCAATGTATTTATAAGAAGCATACACATCTCTTTCAACCTCCATCAGAATAAGAGATTTGAAGTGTTCATGCATTAACATACTATAAAACCACTTTTTTTAATATGGTCACTTTGGAAAATACTCATTCATGTGTACATATTAAGTGTAACAATTTTGTAAGCAGCATACAAGTTTGAATGATGTTCAAAGGAAAAGAGCTTTTCATACAGAACTTGTTTTGATACTTCTGCTAATGTTAGCAGATATTCAATAACTTTGAGAAGTCTCTTATTCACATGAAATATTTCTCAAATGGACTGTGTTGTTGTATCAATAATGACATCGAAAACATGCACTTTAAACTGCATAGTTGGATTGTGTAATTGTTCCCTTGATTCATTCTCAGCATATTTATAAACCAGTCACTTTTTGTTTCTGTTTTTTTTTAAGCAATTCTGTTTCAAAGACCTCCTTAACAACTTTTTATCAACAAAGCATTTGAAATCTTAGCACTTGTCATTTCTTTTTCTAATACTTCTATAAATTCTCTCTGTAATCCATTCAACTGATATCCTGTTATGCTGATCATTTTTGGAGCTAAAAGTAAATCCAGCCTATTGGTTTGCAAGTACTTTGAAGTCTTGAATAGGTAATTGCAGCTAACTCAGTTTAAAACTTCATTCAGTTGTTCTTCAGTGTGCTAATTTGGCTTCAAATTCACAGGAAGTTGAACCATGATGGAGAATACAAACCAGTAGAATAATGTGGGATGGTTGTAAAGAATAATATTTTCCAATAAATTCTTCAAAAGCCATACATACTATAACTCTGGACACACTTGGTGTACTGTTGTAATGGTTTCTGTTGATTAATTATTAAAAACAATGCAAAATTCACTACACTTAATGAAAATGAAGTTTTTTCTTCTCCTACAAGTTCTATAAGCTTGCAGAGTGATAGGCCAAACACAACAGTAAGTCACTTGTTAAAGTTACTCTTGTATCTTTAACACAAACTTAAATCTTAAAGGCTAACAAACATGATAACCGATCAGTAACGTAGTAACAGACTCACTAATTAACTGACTGACTAACTAACAAACAAACAAACTGACTAGTGTTTTTATATTATTAGTCTCTCAAGTTCTAGAGAAATTGAGACATCACGTCAAATCTAGACACTAATGAAATTTAAAGGTATTATGAATCATCATTATTAAGTCATGCCAAAACTCTTCCTAGAAACCACTACAGAATGTCTACTGTAAATACCCATGTACAGTGAACATTTTGCAAAATTTATGGGCTCAAATATGAAATGTACACTATACGAAGGAACAGTAATCTTCATGTGAAATTTTCAGTTCGAATTTTGCCTCAACACATCTTACATTCTGAAGTAGTCATCGTTTATCGCTATCTGATCACCAGAAGTGAAAAAAAAAAGAATCATGATGAAAAGGAAACAACAGAAGTCTGAACTCGTGACATATACCTCTTAGGCTTCAAATCGTACATGTATAACTGGTTCATTTTGTCAACCATTTATGCTTATTAGTATTAGTATTTTGGCATTTTGAATACTGAGAATTTTAGAAATATTAGTCAGGTTTCCAAAACATTCAATTTAGTAATTGTTTTCTTGATTACTCATATTGTACTGCATTTTGGTATTATACATTTGGAAAATCACAATAAAAGCTTGTGCATATGTATTGGATGAAAAAAATTATTTTGGTGTACAAAAACTTTCAGTTATTTACCAAATAGGATAGGATAGTAAAATCATCATACAACCCAGCACAAAAAGTTCCCAAAAATCAAAACAGTTTTGGCCAATTATATTTTTGCTGATTATTATTACCAAATACCTGCATTTAAACTGTGCAGTTCCTTTTTTTTTACAATACAGTTAAGCATGAACACAATCATAACTATATACAATTCATTTACTTACAGGTGTTTGTTGTTGAGAAAATGTAACGTTTATTACATTTATAGAAAGGATCCAAAATGTTTATTGAAATATTTCAAAGGTACAGAAGTTTTTCCAAGAGAGTTAGTACGTTTCACTGAGATGAAGCTTGCATTAGCTTCATTTAGAGATAGGTTTGACATGCAAATTGAGAAAGATAGAAAATGTATTAACTGCCTTCTGTGACAGTTTTTAATAATACCTTTATCACGTCAAAACTTTCCTGAATAAGATTTAAGATTCTCAGAGTTTGTCTCATGAAATTTAGTTTCTTTATTTTGAGTTGTTTTGAAGATATAATCATTTTAAATGTATAGTTATTGTAAATAAATTTTCAGAGGTGTACACTGTTTTGTGGATAATACATTTGACTTAATACAAAGTGAAATGATTTCTAGGCAAAACTTTTCATACATGTTAAAAATGTTAAATGATGCAAACCAAAGGTTTTTCATTGTGACTGATGTAAAGACACCATGATGAAGAGACAATCTATTCATTATCATATAAAGTAACCAGATTAAATCTCTTTAAAGATTCAGACAAAATAAAACTAGCATGAGATATGACTGAACATTACAAAGCCACATTCAAATTCTTCAGATCTCCAGTTTAGCAGGAATAAAAACCCAGCGCTTTCACTAAAGGAGAAATTTATGTGAATCAGGATCCTGAAATCAGTGTCTATGGTTGATTGCTGGTTGAACATGCTCTTTTTGTTCCTGGATAAGTTAAAATATTAAGTGTAATAACTGTAACATTTGTTCAAGAAACTTCACAATTGCAGTACAATGCATTACTGTACAGTAGCATGTGGTACTTTTTATTTTGTTAAATGCTCTATAAAAGTTTTAGAAAGTTTGAGTGTTATGTTTATGTTTTATACAGGTTTGATTGAGTAGTCAGAATTTATGTATTGAAAGAAGTAGCCCACATGTGTAGAATAAATTGTGTTAGTTAATCAATTAAATGACACTATGTGTCAGTGTCGTGAGGATTTTAACACCACATCATAAAGTTGTTTTTTGAATTGTGGGAATTTCTGTTGGGGAGTTGCTTGTTAAAGTATATAGATATATTCAACAATCTGTTGGTGAGTTACTTGTTAAAATATATAGATATATTCAACAAACTATTCTATTAAATTAATATTTCTGAACAAGTCTGTGAAACAATTTCTTTACCTCAAAATAATCCAGTTTGTTGTTGGGCATATATCATTATTATAAATTCAGTCATAAAAAAGAAAAAAAGGCAAGCTCTTTTTCAAAACTGTTTATGTTGTTATTTATTCACATGTTTTTTATTATATGAGTAAACATGCAACTCTTCTTGGGAATCACTATATAGTTAGGCCTAAGAATTTTTAGTAAAACAACCCTTTTTTTCTGTGTTGTAACTCTTAGCAAAGGAAAGTACTAACCAATGCTTATTGGGGTTTTGAAAGTGTAATTCGAAACAAAAGTAAGGAAATAAATTAAAAACAAAATGTATTAAAGATGTTTCTATCTTGTTTAATTGTAGAATTGTAGGTATAATGAATTATTTATGTTTTTTTGGTAGCTTTTAGAATGCACTCTTTCCCTCTTTCAGCATAAATTATAAAGGATTTGTCTATTGTTTTATCCTACTTGCCTTTTTTCCTTAAGTACCAGGAGTGCTTATAATTTTTTTTTGTATATTTTGTTTGTATGTAAGCTGAAGAGTTTATTATTCAAATATATAAAAGTTACATAGTATTTAGATCTGGAGTATTTTACTTGTAAGATTTGTCTCAAGCTCTTTGCATTGATATATAATAAAGAATTTTTATATGTTTGTGTATACATTATTCTAAACAAGAAGAAAACATTTTGAGCTGGGTTGCAACTCTGAAAATGATATATAGTTTTCTGGAATAAAACATTCATCATTTATCAAATATTTTATAATCTACCTTTTCTACAAAGCCATATTCATAGAAATGACCATCATTAGGCTGTTATGGTGTTAGACTTCATTGCCATTATATTTCACTGCACCATTAAGTTTACATAGCTTTTTCTGTATAAATAAGAGAAAACTTTGTTAAAGTATTACTCAGTAGTATGTCATACCTTGTCAAACCAAATGGATGTGTCAGATAAGTGTCACATAGATTGCATAATCTGTTAATCTGGTTCATTTACATAAAATGTTGACTGAACTAACTGCGATAAAACCTAAGCTGAAACATGTGTTGTTTATTTGCGATGCTTTCAAAACATGCACTAAGATTTATCCTGCTCACCTCTTCACTATTTTACCAAGCATGGCAATTTTTTATCCTGGCAGATGTGATTGTATGATCAACACTTGTGAATGTTTAATGTTCCACAAATGGATTGATAATTGTCAGTCATCCTCTACAGTTATATCCAGTCTGCCATTGTTGATACTGATCTTGTAGCCAGAAATAAATATTTGCAGTTTTCACATCATTTGTGCTTTCATTTTTCTAACCAAAAATATATTTGTATTCTTAGACTACAGTATCAAACTTGAGATGGTATGAAATGAACTATGATGTGTATTGAAACTGTTGTGTGAATGCATGTGCCAACCTTAATTCTTCATTGATTATTCTCATCCCCCACTGTAGTTTCAAGAAAGTGAAATCTCTGCATTTTTATTAATATAGGAATTTGTTTGTGTTAAGAGTCAATACAATTTTGCAGCAGGACTGCATTATAAAGTTACACTGTATAGGCTTGATCCAGGTTGTTGTTTTTTAGCATAGCCATTCATTCTTTTGTCAGGCACTATTTTATATTTATTTTTACATATTTCAGACTTATGTTTTAAGGTGTAACAGATGTTATGTGGTTCAATTAATTTTTTTGTAGTACAAGCAGTGCAATTTTATTTAAATGCAAACAAGACTTTCAAATATATTTAATGTTAGGGTAAATAATACAAGTTTGTGCAAAGTACTAGCTACATTTGAAATAACCAAAGATTGATTTTCTTATGCTAAGATAAGATACGTGAAAGCTAGTTTTTAATTTTTACTAAGTTACCAATATTTTCTTTTATAGTTGTGTGCCAGAGTATGTACAGCTTCAAACATAAAGAGTGAGAGAGAGAGAGACCCTTATTATTAACAGGCCCCTCACAAGCCAATGGGGGACAATTTTGTTGAAAAACAAACAAACTGTCTAATTCACTTTTTTTTCTCAATTTTAACTGAAATTTTTTGGACATGTTTATTGGTTAAAAAGAAGGCATTTCCTGCACTCTTTTTTAGCATTGGGGCTGAGAAAAGTTATTTGAAGTGGTAAGTGCATTACAAGCTTAACAGCTAAGCACAAGAAGCATGTAAGTCTCCAACTTACATGCAGAGGTATTAAGGAACCATTTAAAACCAACTTGGTCAATAATGTGCAACAAGCTGAGTACAATATTATGCCTGTAGCTGCTTTCAGACTGTTCCTTATGCTCATCCTATTGCTGGCTGTTGTGATGCTTCAAGTTTCCCTACCAAATGGCACGTGAAACTGTTCGTATCTCAGTTGAAATCTAAGCATAAAAAGGTGATAGAAGAAGCATAAAAGGTTGGCAGTTGCTTAATTAATGGTGCTGAGAATGTGGCTGTATTGATATATACTAAATTTACTCCCAGCAGGTAGACCTTAGTACTAGCTAGTATGGAGACTTGAGGATGCTGTATTTCACTTAAAAATTTCTCAGTTAACAAACAAAAACTTGTCTCGAATCAAAAGCACACGGTTAAATAGAGAGAAGTGAATGGATTTTAAACTTAACAATGGTTCTAAATTTCTTCTTAATAACTTTGTGATAATCCAAGATGAAACTAGACCAGCAGTCAAGTTACAAGATACTGTTGTAAGAGAATCGTAGAGCCGTCATACAGATCGTGAATAAAATCATCTCGATTGTGAGCAAGGATACTAATACTGTTCACACAGAATAAAGTCAATATTATACACACATTGGGCATACAACAAAATTGTATTGTTTCAGTAGTCTGATGCCTCAACCTACAATCGTGTACATTGTATCTTCTGGAGTAACGATCAGACATGTAAATAGGCATGAAAAGGTCGAGAAGAATCTGAGAGTCCCAGCTCTGATTGCAGATTGTATTACAAAATCTGAACCTTGCAAATGTCCCACAGTTCCTTACTACAGTATTGACCTAACCGGAACCGGATTATTTTCTTTACCAATTACCATTCATATGCAAAGACGTTAATGTATCAAGCTCGGCATTAATCAGGATCAAAGAGTTCATACGAACACGCATCATGTGATCTATGAGTACGCCCTAGACATGTAATTAAGTAAACAAAACTTGTACTAAAATCTTGAACATATAACTAAACACACAACACCTGCACGAAAATCTTGAACATGTAACTAAACAAACAACACCTGCACGAAACTCTTGAACATGTAACTAAACACACAACACCTGCACGAAAATCTTGAACATGTAACTAAACACACAACACCTGCACGAAAATCTTGAACATGTAACTAAACACACAACACCTGTACGAAAATCTTGGATATGCAGCATCTAATATTTACGGGTTTAACCAAATGATGGCAAATCATTATCAGCGCTTTTGCGGTCTCAGTCTTTGTACTGAGATAGATTTATTAATTACTAGATATTTTAATTTGTTAATTCGTCAGTAACTCGTGAATTCTGTTTATAATACAATAGATTAGGACTTTAAGTATGTTTTTTTTTCTCAAGTTATTGTACTGGATATAGAGATTATTTTAGGGAACCGAAGCATGTATACGTTGATCTAATTCAAGTATCATTTAAGAGCGCTTCATTTGAAAAAAGTTCCTTCACAGTCATCATAACTATCATTGGAACCATTTTTAGTTTTGTTAAAAAATACAGTGAATTTATCAAGGGTAAAACACATGGTTTATGCCTTCCTCATGTATATGGATCTTTTTGGTCTATTATTCATTCAGTTTTAACACACGCAGCAGTACAACAATTAATCCTGGTGAATAGATATTAAAATAACAGTAACGCTACTTAGTTAACGTACCCGATTTGGTTGGCTCTAATTGTTCGCTGCTTCAGATATACATCAGACGTGTTCACGTAAGGGCACCGCCCTCTGCCATTTCCATCACTTGGCATCTAGCCAGTCGGAACGCGCGGCTGGTTGCTTTCGGCAACCAGGTGAGGAGACGACACATTTAACCAACGTGCCTGTTCCAGTTCGTGTTCACAAGTTCGTTCGGCTTGTATTCAGATCGGTATAGTTAGTCGGTTGGTAGCATGTTTCGCTCCGGAACAAAGTTAGAATGGGTGTGTGTGTAATCTCAAACGTTTCTTTTTACGAAAAACAGTGAGAAAAGAATTTGTCATCAAGAAGTAAAACGGTTTTCCTTTACTATCCGGACGTTTAATATGCGCGAATAATTACTGAGTAACTTTTTCTTGTTTTATACACGGGAAGGGGTGAATGATGGGTTGAAGTTCTTGTTAACTTCGATGGATGTACGTATTCATTTTATGGTTGCCAATTCTGTTTTGACATTTATTTAATCCACGATATTACGATAGTATTCTACGAATATGATTGGAGAGTTTACATTATTTTCAAGACCTTCTATTAGTTCCTACCGTATTTCTGTCGTAACAGTTCATCTCAATCGCAAACGATTACTTTGGACGGAAACGTTGTGTCATCGTTTAATAAGTGCTTTTTTTGGTGACAATTTCAGAAGAAAAAAAAAGCTTAACACATCAGCTTCTTCTTGTGTAAAATGTTGTATCTGAGTTTGTAGTTTTTTTTTTCTCGCAGGAAAACTTTTGTAACTGTAGAGTTGAAGCTTTTTGTTGTACGACAACCACGCTGTCTGTTTTACTCTCGTGAAAAAATTTCGCATTTGGTGATTGCACAGCTTTTAGCATTTTAGTTGCATAGAAATCGTGTTAACGAACTCGCATGGGAACTGTATCTCAAAAAAGTAACCGTGTTTATATATCAAAAGTTGACCTCAAAAACATTTTTAGCAGTAACAAAATATAGTGCGTCATGTGAAGCAACCTGTAACAACGATTTAACAACCACCTCAGGTGTTTTTTTTTTTTACCAGATCGTTATTTCACAAACGAGGAGTACTGTTTTCAGATTCGATCAGTTTGGTGTATTTATCACCACATAGTATATTCGCTGTGTTTTGTAAAGCAACAGCAGAAGCTGTTACTTAAAAGGAACACTTACGTGAGTGTAAAAAATGGGTCATTAGTAAATTTACACTTTTGTAATTTCTTCCTTCAACGCAATATCTGAGTGTGATGACAAGTGTTGCATTGTTCAGAGAGATTTAAAGGAATACGGGAACGAAATGCTAGGAACATTGGATGATAAATTTGTATACGTGTAATTGTTTAACACTAGTCCGTATTATACTGTTTAAGCACAAAAGTAGGATTTTTACCTAATGGTAATGGGGAGACCATGTCTACAATGGGACTTTTCTTTGCTAGGCATCCACAGATCGAAAGGTTTGTCATGATTTACTACTTTTAAAGATGTGAACAACATTTTTTTGAGAGTTGAAACAGAACAATGACAGCATACTTAATGTTTTAGTTTTACAGTTGTTGTGTTATATAATTGTTTTATGTATAAGCATATTAAGTTCGTTGTAATATTATTGTGTTAAATCTAGATCTACTTATAAAAACTAGGTATGATGCATTTGTAAAATATGATGATAAAAAAATATATAACCTGCCTAATTACTACTATTAATCCCTACACGTTTTTAACTCAACAACGTTGAAGGTTCCTATATTGTATATCCATGCTAATGTGGGAGGTTGTTTTTTTAAATTAATATAGAGGGAAAACTTTGGTGGAAATAGAAATTAATAGTGTTGTTATACTTCTCAAGCAAATTATTTTTCATTAATTACTTTCCCTGGGTGGGTAAGTGGTAAGTTTATGGACTTGCAATGATAAAATCCAGGGCTCAATTCCTACTGTGGACAGAGTATAGATAGCCCATTTGTCGCTTTGCACTAGAAAACGGTAACTTCTTAGAAAGTTATATAAAGTTTAACAGATATATAGTTACAAATTCTAAGTGTTTCAGAAAGCATCACAATAAAATAATTAATGAGAAAGGAAAATGTATTATTTGATTTGGTGTTGTTTTCAAGTGTAAAATTTAACTTTTTTAAATAAGGAATCTCAGGTTTGCATGTATATTTTAAGTTGTGTATGTCATTAGTTAACAATTATTAGAGTGCAGATTGGCCCCATGGTAGAATTGTAGATTTTGGAGCAGGAGAGCTGGATTTGAATCCACGCAATACCATAAAAATATTCTTTGCACTTGAAGCTATGGATGCACTATAAAAGTGATAGTCAGTCCCTTAGTGTGAGAGGTAGGGTGCTTCTGACTGTCTTCTACCTGGAAGGTAGTTCAAAATTAGAGATGGCAGCAAATTGTTTTAGTATGTTTGCCATATATATGAAATACTGATACAAGTTAATAGTCATATCAATGTAGTTTTGTTAGTTTTGACAAGTTTATATTATTTTCTGCACACAACCTATGTAAAATAGTATGATAAAAGTCATTTGTGAATCTGATCTCTGCAGTATGTTTTTTTTTTTCCCATAAATTCATTGTTAAATCTGACAACAACATAATGTATGAATTATTCATCTTGGGATATTTTACATTTATAAAATTATTATTCTAATTATACACATTTCTTTTATAAATAACACTTTTCAATGTCTTATTTTTATGTCGTTCTAACTTAATCATCATTCTTACAGTGGCAATTGCCAGGAATAATAGCATAATTACTTTTTAAAAATTAGTTTTATTATCTAATTACAAAAGAAAGTTGTATGAATTGACATTCTCAAAATAATTTATAGTCTTTTTATTAAAGTAATTATAATATGACACACGCCTTAAAGCTCATGGGTGCTAGTTAGAAGCAGTCATAAACAGTTGACTGATGTTTTGGTGTGATGGCATCTTTTTAACTGTTTCTCAAATTAATTTTGTCAGTGTGTGTGAACTTATTATTTTTGCTAATGTATGTAATATTATTATTCTGAATTAGAGATTTTGTGAACATGTATGGGCTTCAAGAGGAAGAGTTTATGGTGTTAACTCCCTTTATGATTGTATTTTCTAGTTGAAGTTATTTTTAATTGTGTTATTTTGAGATCTTTTTTATGGTTATATGAAACATAGGGATTTTGCTTGGCCTCCTTAAATTCCTATTATTGAGATCCTAATATACAATTTGGTGGAAATGGTATCTTGAGGCTTGACAAGTGTGATCATACTTTCTTTAATGTATTAAAGTATTGATACTTTTAAGTAGGATTAAGTTTCTAAAGTATTTATTATACTTCAGGGATCCTATAGTTTCTTTAATATAAAATAGTGTATGTGACAGATATATATGGATCTTTTACATTACAAGTTGTTTATAAGTCATGTATATTGAGAGTATTATAAGGGTAAACCTTTGTTATTGGATGACTATCACTGTATTAGAATAGTGCATACCTTTCTAAAATGAAGATGATAATTCATGTGAAATGCATTGGTTGTTAACTAGTAACCAAATTTATGATCAAGAAATTTATATGAACTTTGAGGCAGTGTTAAAAAATTCATATTGAAATTATTGGTTGATTTATAAGTGTTAAATTTTGGTCACTGAGTTGTTATGGTGCATTTTCCCTTTTTTTTTGACAGGATCTTTATTGGTTCTTGTATTTTTCTTTCTGGTACTAAATACATATGTGATTGGGTTTTTATGTTAATGTTTGTTATTGAAAGTAGATCTTTTTTTTTTCTACAATTTTGTCTAATGTCAATCCTTTCCCCAAACTTTTCTCCATGTTTGTTGTCCTGTTCAGCTTAGAGATCACAAGAGAATAGCAGACTAGTATTCTCTCTAGTTGTGGTAAGGAAAATAGCCTTAGGTGATTTTATTAGTTTGCTGATTAACTATTTTCTCAAGCTATCATAATATTAGTTGTTAACTACAAGCTTGGTTTTATACCAATTAAGTAACCCTCACCCCACCCATTTATTGTATCATATTGAATAGTTTTATGTTTTTGCCTCTGCAACACTCATTGTGAAGAACTGGTAGAAATCTTTAGGTAAAGTCACTTATTTTTTATGTAAAATACACAGAAGACTCCAGCAGTAATTAGTAGAATTATTACAATAGTGAGGATACTTTTGTTTAAATTTGTTATTGATTCATATGTTATTATTTGTTAAAGAATCACAAAAATCTTCATATCAACACATACATGATGTATCCAGTTCAGCTTCCTTCCAGTAAATCTACTTTAATCACACGCACACTGAACTAACATACAGTCAGTCCATCAGCTTGCTCAGATGTTACAACTCACCTGTTACATAGGGGCCAAAAACAGCACTAACAGCAAAGATGCCCAATTGATGACTTAAAACAGTTTGTTTGTTTAGAGTTTAATCACAAAGCTACACATTGGGCTATTTGTGCTCTGCCCTCCACGGGTATCGAAACCCAGTTTCTGGCTTTGTAAATCCGCATACATACCACTGTGCCAATGTGGGTGTAATGAGTTTCATCAACAATTAATGATAACATGCATAATATTTAAAAATGTAATCTGTCTGTCTGTAAACACACACACGTATTGTAATTCTTGTTCCACTTGAAATAATTTACTTCAATAACCAAATAAATAGTTCTAGTTTTTGTGAATCACAATATGATGATGAAAATATCTTAAATTATGTTTATAAATTAAACTAACCAAGTATAAGTTTTCTGAATCTCACATCCAGTTTGAATTTCATATCAATTTCTTTATTATTTTTCATTATCTTGCCCGTGTAAAATTCACTCAGTGTTTACCTAGTTGACTTTTAGCTTTGGGGGGGGGGGGGCAACAATTAGCGTGCTGGACTGTTAATACGATGGTCCAAACTTAGCGCTTCAAACTTAGGGGCCGTTGCTGTATTACAAGAGCGGTCGTGAAATCCCACTGTTCGATTATAGTAGCACAAGTTTGGCGGTGGGTGATGTTGACTAACTGCCTTTTCTCTAGAGACTAGACTATAAGTTCAAATGTATGGTCGGCTAGCGCAGATAGCCCTTGTGTAACTCTGCATGAATATCCAAAACAAAACAAACTTTACTGGGCGTGTCAGCGGGCTGCTGTTTCTGCTATGGAACAAAATTTGCTTTAATGAAGTATTAAAATTAGTCTGGCTACTGAAGCTATCAGTTGTTAATGTACTGATGAATGTACGTGTATATTAGATTTCAGTTTATTATCGTGTACCCTCCAAATTCATTTCTAGTTAAAAACTGTATCACACTTTAAAGTATTTACAGTAAATTTTGCTTTACTTTTAAAGCAATTATTTTGATAAGAAAGCGCGTTAACAGTGGTACTGGATATAGAAGATGTAGAGTGAGTGACGTAGTATTATACACACTTCACTTTCACTCAGAAGTTTTTGTTGATAATCCCATCAAGAACCATAAAATACGAAAATTTGTTTGGTTCTAATGTGAGGCACTGGTGTTTGTTTTACGAGCTGGCCACTGTCATCGGTGTAAAAGCCAGTCGTGTGTGTGTGTGTGCTATTGCATTGTACTGAATATGGTCTATTGCTTAGTGTGCTTGGACTGTAAACCCAATGGTTCAGGGTTCGCGTCCCATTGCATCAAAATGCAATTTGCAGCTGCGGATGCACTCAAGAATGACGGTTAAACTCCATGTATTATTCATTCAGACAAGAGTAGTACGAGTTGGCGGTGGGTGTGTAGCTTTTCTTGAACTTTGTAAAAAACGTAATCTAGATTTCTTTCATCACTAAAGATTACGCTTCTGTACTTATGTTATTATAGTCTACCATAAAGGTGAATATGGGGAGATTCTTATTAAATAAAAGCTGAAACTTCCGCTTTAGTTTCTTTCCTTTTTTAAATATTTTAACTGTTAAATACGACTATTAATCGCCTTTATTTTACGTATTTTCCTAACTAAAGAAAGCTACAAGTTAGTGAGTTTGGGATCATTGAAATCTAAACGTTTGTCGTAATAGTAATTTTAGTTTGTCGTCTGATTTTTGACCAATATTGATCAGCAATGATATTTTCAATAGACGCGAAACTGTTCAATTATACAACGTTCGGAATGTGATTAAATAAGAACGAATTGATAAACTGTGTCAGCCTCGGCTAAACTGTAGTGCGCAGAGGTTAGGAATGAAAGTTTTTACAAAAGTTAAATGTGCGCTCAAGTCGCACGTTTTCTGGGGAATGCTAAGTTTTTCTGTAGGCTTAGTAATCCCGGAACACCTTTTTCTGTTCACAGCATAGGAAGGATGACTATTGTTTAAAAGGTTACCGAAAGACAGTAATAAATTGATTCATTTATTAATAATTTAATAATAATAAATCACCTTTACAACCCAACTTGAAAACTGGAAAATAACAAGTTCCTCATTAATGTTACAGGCTACATTTACGCAGTCACTAGTGTGGGCTCGTGGGACTCCGAGGTACGAAAATACATTCCCAATGGGATTTTGCAACCCGGAAAATTTCGCAGCCAGTTTTAATATGTATATATATTTAATAATGTAGTTCCATTATTAAAAAGTAGGTGGAGTATAAATGTATTATTTTATAGTAATAAGCATAGGACAAACGAATATAAATATTTCTTTCTGTCTTAATCGCCCTCCAGTGGTATTTCTGCGGAATTACAACGCTAGAAACCGGGTTTCGATACCCGTAGTGGGCAGAGCACAGGTAGCCCATTGTGTAGCTTTGTGCTTAACTTCAAACAAACAAACCTGTCTTAATCTTGTTTATGAATATTTTTAGTGAACAGTTTGTTTTCATGGACTATTTCTGCGCGTAAGTGATTCAAAGTAACTTAAAACATTTGTTGGAAATTTGTAAAATTCGTTTTGCACATAGCACAGCGGTGGCAAATAATGATTGTATTTAAGTTATTCAACTCATCATAGTATCTTGATTTTTTTTTTTTACGAAAGAGAAGGGAATGTAAAATTTACATTGAAATCGGCTTTGGTCGAATGAGAAAAAGCAAAATGTTAAATACTGTTTAAGAAATTGTTTGTTGAACGTGGAAACCATGTTTGTGGAATTCGTTTTTTAGATTTGTGTTCTCTATTTCCGACTATTTTATTTGTGAAAGATATGCATTATAAAAAATTATACAGTACGTTAAATGAAATCAACCTGAGATGAAAAATAACTTCTTTGAACTCTTTGAATACTTTTTTGTGTATATGCAAAGCGTTTTCCTAAAGCTGAACCAGACGTGGCCAAGTGGTCAGCATGCTCGAACTGTGAAACTGAGGGTTCACGGTCCGCAATAAAACGTGTTTCGCATTTTGAGCCCGTTGGTGCGCTGTATGAGTGACGTCAACTCCTACTATTCGATCAGACAAGAGTAATCCAAGAGTTAGAGGTATTTGTTACTGATTAGCTGCCTTCCCTCTTGCATATCAGTTAGAAATTAGGGAAGAAGAATGATAAGCTTAGCTTCTTCTTGTTTTTCATATTATTCATTATTGTTTGCTTCTGATTAGCTGCCTTCCCTCTTGCATATCAGTTAGAAATTAGGGAAGAAGAATGGTAAGCCTAACTTCTTGTTTTTCATGTTATTGATTATTGTTTGCTTCTGATTAGCTGCCTTCCCTCTTGCCTATCATTTCGAAATTAGGGAAGAAGAATGATAAGCCTAGCTTCGTGTTTTTCATGTTAGTGGTTAGTGTTTGCTGCTGATTAGCGATTGATATATTTGACCACGAATTTACTCTAATCCTGCCTAAAAGAATTTCAATTTGAGGGTAGGCTTGCAGAGGTCCTAATGAGTAATAGAATTGAATCGGGTATACGCGCGACCCACGCTCGGTATTGCTGGCGCACAAAAATATAGCCAAAGGTCTCGTAGATTAATTTACTCTAATCTTGTCTAAAAGAATTTCTAGTACCGTGGCTATTGAGGATTCCCTCTTGTTTACTTTTTTGATAATAAATATGAAACTATGTTAAAGGCTAAGCTCTAGTTCACAGAGTCTACATTATGGAGAATATATAGGGCGTTAGTTGCTTGGTTTATCTAGCTAATTGTCACA
The DNA here is from genome assembly GCF_000517525.1 of Limulus polyphemus. Lineage (NCBI taxonomy): Eukaryota > Metazoa > Arthropoda > Merostomata > Xiphosura > Limulidae > Limulus > Limulus polyphemus. Next base: position 829,435 of record NW_013665648.1, on the reverse strand, counting down.
CTTAGAATAGTTTCAGTATACCGGGGCGGAATGCTTCATGTAGTTGGGTTTGTCCTATCTCACCCGGTATGTGCTTGAACGGTAAGGGTCCTTTGTTTCGTTTTAAATGGCTAATTATTAGATAAAAGGGTGGAGGTTGAGAGTTCTGTACAAGTTTAGGGTGGCTTATGTCTACTATAAGAATATTATTATTTTTATTTATAATATCAAATAAAAGGGTGGAGATTGGGAGTTCTGTAGAAATTTAGGGTGGCTCATTTCTACTATAAGAATATTTTTATTTATATCAAATAAAAGGGTGGAAATTGGGAGTTTTATTTTGTAGAATTTTTTGGGTTGGTTTAATTTTACGTTAAAGTTATTTCTAAATATTAAGGGTAACTGCCTTCCCACATCTGGCTGCAGACAGCGGAAGGTAGTTGGAGTTGAGACGTTGTAGGTTTAAGCACTCAACTCTTAACCATAAACTGATTCTCCTTAGTTGCTGGCGAGTTTTACATCGGCGTTTGGATATTGCCTGATAGTTAGAATATCCCCAACTCATTTGGGTGCTATGACCACAGACATTATCCATTATGACGTAAGAATGACAACAAGGAATGATAACGGAGGCATAATTTTCAATTTTATTATATTGTTTGTGATATATTAAGTTCATTATTGTTTTATAGTGTTGATTTTAATCGCCTATGAACAAGTAATGTATTGCATAGCATTAGGTATATTAATTAATCGGTTAAGCAGCAAAATACGCTGTAATATTTATATTGAATGGGTTGTTTCAAAACTATTTTCGTTTATGTAACTTACATCTTTTTCTAAAGCCCAGAAGCTTATTTTCTTGTCGTTGCTTAGAACCTCAGTTTTATAGCTATAATATGAAATACTTAAGAGTGAATTTTTAATAATGCGAACAAAATATGGGTAATGTAAAGTGTGTAAAAACAAAACAATAGACACTGACTGGCTGTATTACCCCGTTTATTCGTGAAGCCCTTCACGTTTTATTTGGTTTAATACCTCCATATTAACATTTTATATACAGTACTGTTGATTTTATCCAGTTTCAGGGTTGTATATAAAATAAAAACAGTAATTTGACTCGGGTATTACTAGCCTAATTTAAATCGTTCAAGATCTACACACCAAGACAAAAACTTATACACGTCTGTGTACACATACATATAAACATACAAACAAATTACTGTTTCCACCCTTCTTGTATGTTGCTTGAGAAGCATATATTTTCCCGAAGTTTAGGGAAACTGCCACCTTTTTAAAAAGTGAGTAGGCAGCTACTCTTTTTTCCCCCCTCCCCAACTCCGGTGTCTACGCTTAGGTGACACTCCTTATGAACGTGTTTCAGTTTGAAATCTCCTTGTGAACGTGGCCCCCGAGTGAAATCTCAATAGGGCTTCTTGAGAGCGTTGCCCAGAGCGAAATCATATGACTCCTTGTGAACATGCTTCAAAGTGAAATCTCAATATGGCTTCTTGTGAACATGCTTCAAAGTGAAATCTCAATATGGCTTCTTGTGAACGTGGCCCAGAGTGAAATCATATAACTCCTTGTGAACAAGCTTCAGAGTGAAATCTCCATATGACTGTTTGTGAACGTGCTCCAGAATGAAATTCCCATTTGTATCAAGCATGAGGCACACTAGCCTGATTCCCTACATGTTTCTGCTCTTCGTTTGTGTACTCCTTCTTTCATGCAGCTAGGGTATAGCTGTAAACGTTCTTGCAGTCCTAAATTTGTAAGAGTTGTCACATTAACCTTATTATATACTCACACTGGATCTGTACTATAAAAAAGAACTAAGTACACTAAGTTATTTTTATGATAAAACTAATCATTCCCATCTCGTAGGCCCACTCATTTGAAATAAAATTCTTGTTGATTTTTCTCCTAGATTTTACATTTTGTAATTGGACTATTACCCATCTGGCCTTTTACTTTGGCATTTCCAGATATTTTATCTTTTGTAAATTCTTCCATGTTATCTAGTGTTTGTTCTTTGATTTACAGGCTTTTACCATTTCATGTTTCATTGTCCTTTCATTGTTTTTTTCCAGATCATATTGTTTCACCAGCTTTTTTCTTTGCTTTTGTTTTCTCTCTCGTATTTGTGCATTCCCTAGTGGGTTAGCGGTAAGTTTTCGGACTTACAACACTAAAATACGGGGCTCGATTCTCCCTGGTGTATATAGCCCATTGTATAGCTTCGCATTAAGAAAACAACACTAGTTATCTATAGTTTCACCGTCACGTTAGCAATTATATGATTATTTTTCTCTTTATCTAACAGTAGAAATGTTTAGATATATCTGGAACATTTACTGGGCACGTAACTGCCACGATCCTTGTGCTGCTGCACGAGCTTTGACGGTGCGTCAGTGGACATATAAAATCTCCAACGTTTATTTTTTAAAAGCTATAATGCGCAGTAAATTAAGACGACTCGTTGACTTAAGAATACCAGAAATAATGTATTCTGTATATTGACCTATTTAAGCTTGACTAATATCATGTAACCGTTAAATGTAATTCTCGTATAATTTCCTCAAGTTTATGAGATTCTAGGAAAAATAAAATAAAAAATATTGAATGAGATCCGGCATTCCTTGTTATCATACAGAGATAGGGAGAGAGAAAACACAGTATATCAATTAAAAATCCTTTTCGACGTTACAAATTCAAAACAGACAGATATGTTATCGCGGAACAGGTATATGGTGGTTATTTTTTGATAGTTTTCTTCAGTGGTATTAGAAACTATCCTCAAACTGAGTTTTCGTTTGCTTTTCTTGTTTGTGATAAATCCTTCTTTCTTCAGACACCTTATTACTGATTGGAAATAAGGCTTTGTAAGGCGATTTTTCTCAACGGTATTCGGTATCTTCAACCTGAATGGCATCTTATGCATGGGCTAAACGGGCATAGCGGTTTTTAATTTAAAACTTGACCAGAAGAAGGACAACTATTCAGCAGCATCTGCTGCCTTCATGGCGGGGTTAAGTGCCACTTTTTTAACGCGCTCCAAGCTGAAAGTTTGGAGTATGTTCAGTAGCATATTACATGCTCGAACTTTAAACCTTACGTTACGCAGCCTGGTCCATATTTTGTGAATACTTTGCTCATATGGTCTGAAGTACAGCGGTAGTTTGGCCCCAATTTTAGACTGAAAAAGAAAAGAGCGTTTTTAACAAACTAATTTATACTTAATAAAATATCTTTTAAATAAAAATTTAAATCTTTATCTGCCCTCTTGCACTCATTACTCAGAACACTTGAGAGGAATACAGTAAAAACCTACAATCGAAAAAAAAAAAGTAACGTGCCTAAACGTCACACAAAAGGGTATTAAAATAAAATATATACTCCAAAAGCTGATGTGCATTTTATTTATTGTGTAATGCTAATTTTACGGCCCATAGTAAGTGCAGGTTCATATCGCGGAAAATTGACACATTTCTGCCCATTGTGTATAGTATACAGCCTAAACCAATGAAGGTTATGATGCTATCATTATGTGTATATTTATGTATGGTATTTAATTATACTTAACTAATACCAGAAACATAATTTTAACATCTACGCGTGCCAATATAATTTTGTTCGTAACTGTCATTTCCGAATTTCTATACGAGTTAAGGTATCATTGGGGTACTTATTACTTAAAAAACTAAACTTATTAGCTGCATTGTTGTTTGTCGCAAAATATAAATATAAAGTTGAACGCGATTTGAATGTTTCAAGTATTGTACCGTGGAAAAATTGATACCTAATTTTATAGAAAATCTTCTTACTAATTTGGTGTTTAGCCTTAGTATAAAATAAAAATATACTTTTGAATATTATATATATTACCCATCGTTTGGGCATGGAATGGCTTAGTGGTTAGGGCAAATATAGGTAAAACCGCATAGGCGACGATAATATCAAAGTTAAATAATAGGTTGAACAATCGGTAAGTTTTTATATTTTTATTTAAAAAAGGACGACGTTATCCTTCTTTAAATAAAAATATAAAAAACCTGGTTAGGGCGCTCGACTCCCAATCTGAGGGTAGCGAGTTCGAACCCTTGTCACCGAACATGCTCGTCCTATATGGTTGCCGACTAGGCCAGCTACCCTGGTTTTAAAAATTCTTGGCTTAAAAAAATAATTCCGGCCTACCCCAAACTAGTCGTTAAAAAGAATAAGAAAAACATCGTAATGTTACCTGATTCTTTTGGTAAATTTCTCAAACATTATTAGTGTGAAGTCATTGATTGTGATTGTGACGTCATTGTTTCGAGCTTATTTTGTATTCTAAACATATAGAAAACTGTGTGTAATACCAGCCATACGTATAATTTGTGTGAGATTAATATATATAGTTAAAAGAAGAAAAATAAAGCTGGAGGAACTTAAAATAGATGTTTCCTAAACCAGAATAATTCTTGTTGATGGTCGTGTTTGACATTTTCTCAGTTATTTAATACCAATACATTTATTTTTCAGAGTTAAATTTGGTGTTCCATTGGACCAAGTTTGTAAACAGGATATTCCTGGCCCACTTTTGGTAAGTAGAGTAGTTCCTTTACATAAGTTTTTATAGTTTTATCAATATTCCCTGCACAAGCTTGTACACTATCCTGCGTATTTCTATTCTAATAGTAAACACGAAGATAATCGCTTTGTTTGTACACTTGTCACACTGAATAGTGGGAATCGATCATCACTCCAATAAAGCACCTACGGTTCCAAAGTGCGGAATTTTATTTTATTTTTTGCTATAATGGGACACGAGCCGTGGAACCTCCGGCTCATAGTCCGGCATGCTAACTTCTGGGCCGCGCTCAGCCCCAAATAAATTTTGAGGAGAGTTCTCATAAATAATGATCGCCTACCAATGAATAAGAAATGTGCGTATATTATGAAAATATACAAAACGAAATCAAAATCGCACGTGATCTTATCCCTGAGGTACAAGGCATTACTGAGTATCTTCATGAAGTCCAACAAACTTTCTAACAACCATTTCAAACTACAACTTGACTTTAACCTTATTGGTCCATTGTTATAGATAGAAAGGCACACAAGAGTGAAAGACAACATTGGCGATATATACAAAGTAACCCAAGATTTAGCGATGGGTGGTGTTGGCTAGCTATAGTCTATTATTTCGAAATTAGAGAAAAACGACCTTTAAACTCCAGATAATTATAAAAGAACTTTTTTATTTTAACCAACGTTTCGACTTTGTGACTTCATCAGAGTTAGTACATACAACTGTCTGATTTTAGAATGTTCGTTAAATTATAAAACTACTTGTAATGTTCTATTTCTCGAGTCTGCCGTAACGTGCGTCTAACAATGTATGGATTATTATTATTGTTTCGCTATTGTTTTAACATTGTTGTATAGTTATATTACTAATTATACAGCTATATTAAAATATGACATATATTACTTACTAGCTGGAGTACCCGTCCCCTGGACGGAAGTTATGTAAATTCATGATTAATAAAAGGTTATCTTAGGACATAAAAAATTGCTTCTTTTATATATATATATAATTGTAAAAAAAAAAACTCCCATAAAAACTGCGAAACACAAAATGTGAAACCGCAAATTTGTA
>NW_013665648.1:797864-822821 GCF_000517525.1 Limulus polyphemus | reverse complement strand
TATATATATATAATTGTAAAAAAAAAAACTACCCATAAAAACTGCGAAACACAAAATGTGAAACCGCAAATTTGTATGTATCTCTGCATGGACCCAACATACCTTCATGCCAAATTTGGTGAAGATCCATCTACAGGCGGCGAAGTAGTGGTAAAAAAGCAAAAATGCTTATAAAAACCGTAAAATGCAAAACTCATAATTTGCATGTGTCCCCGTGTGGACGTTATGAACCTTCATACCAATTTTGGTGAAGATCCATATACACCCTGCGAAGTAGTTACATGTACGTACAACAGACAGTAATATTATATTTATATAGATATGAAATATAAAAGTAAAGAGAACCACAGTATGTTTTATAATTAGCTAAAAAAACACATAGACGGAAAATAGAAGCTTTTTTTTAAGTTGAAAGGATACAAAGTATACTAGCAGTGTTAAAAACAAATTGTAAGACTGTGTGATACTCCAGAGTATGCAAGTGTTAAATTAAAAGTAGTAGTGTCAAGTATACTGGTATGATGTGTTGTTTTTTGAATGTTTTAGTTACATGTATCACCCATTGTCTCTGTTCATTTTTGGATGTTTTTCGTTAATGTGTATAGCTTCCATATATCTCCTGTCTTTAAAATCTTTATGTTTTCGTAATATAGAAACTTTAAATGGGTTTTGATTTTCTGTGTTTAGGGTTCCATGTCTTTTTATAGGAAGTGCTGTGCTGGAGCGGTTTTGTATTGGTCATACGTATATAATGCACTGATGTGTTCTGAGATGTGCGTGTGAAAAGGTTTTCCGGTTTCTCTTATATATGTGTCTTCACATTTAGTACAAATGATTTGATACACTACATTTTTGATGTGGCACATTTCTTCTGCTCCGCGTAGCATTTTTTTTTGGCACATTTTTTTGTGAGTATGAAGAATAAAGTAATTGTTCTCTCAGTGTGTTACATAGTTTTTGCATAATATTGATTGTCAGTTGGGATTGTTTTTTGGCACATTTTGTATGTAAGTATGAAGAGTAAACTAATAGTTCTTTCAGTGTTTTACTTAGTTTTTGCGTTTATATTGATTTGACAGTTGGGATTGTTTTTTGGCACATTTTGTATGTAAGTATGAAGAGTAAACTAATAGTTCTTTCAGTGTTTTACTTAGTTTTTGCGTTATATTGATTGACAGTTGGGATTGTTTTTTGGCAAATTTTGTTTGGGAATATGAAGAGTAAACTAATGGTTCTTTCAGTGTTTTACTTAGTTTTTGCGTTATATTGATTGTCAGTTGGGATTGTTTTTTGGCACATTTTGTTTGGGAGTATGAAGAGTAAACTAATGGTTCTTTCAGTGTTTTACCTAGTTTTTAGTTATATTAATTGACAGTTGGGATTGTTTAATGGCTTTACGAATCTTATTTCTGATTGTGTTGTTTATGAAAGGAATGTTCATTGTGGGCGTTTTCGTATAAGTTTGTTTTGGGGGGTGGTCTGTTGCTGTTGTAATGTTTTTTTTTGTGTGATCTGGAAACATTGTCGTTGTAATATTTAGGATATCCGTTTCGTAATAGTAGTGTTTTAAAGTCTTTTTGTGCTGTTTGAATGACATTCGGCGTGGACCAGTTTCGAATTGTTCTCTTTATTTTTCCTATTATTTTGATTTTTTTCTAGGTGGCGTGATTTGTAATGAAGAATAATCAACTTTTTGCATTCTTTGTACGGCTGGTGCAGATAACCCTCGTGTGATTTTGCGCGAAAAGCAAACAAAAAGCTATTTACTCATTAGAAAAAGGATACCAGCCCGGAATTGTTTAGTAGAATGTGTCATGGTGTTAAGAAGAAATGAATTAACGAGTCAGTCACTCTTATAGGAATATTTAGACAAAATCAGGTTCTAACGGGAGAAAAGTAAGAATTCTAGTAAAGATGTAGAAGCAAAAAAGATGAAATTATGAAAAAAATTAAATCAACAAAGATAAAAGTACAAGATTTAAATGAATATGAAAAAAAATGCTGATTTTGTTTACAAATTCTAAGTATTTATTAACTCCTATGAGACTAGGTGAAAATGCCAAAGTTGAGTTTTATAATTGATTTAGATGTAATTTTGCACAGAACCTTGTTTATTTTTGCTGTCCTTTGTTTCACTTCATTGTAAATATCTATGATAACAAGTTCATCAAGTATTTCCTAAACACTTTGCTGTGTCTATCATGGGGAAGTTATTGTTTTATTTAGATGTAATTAGAAAATTTATTACTGTTGTCGTTCCAGTATGTTTTATTTTCGCATTTTCTTCATGTCCAAAACTGTATTTTATTGTTACGCCTTATGAAGTAAATACTGTTAAAAGTAATAATAAATTTCAGTCACAATGTGTAAATATTTTCGAAAATTGCATGCGACTTTTCATAGTTGACGTCTGTTTCTTTCCCAAGGACCGCTACCTAGAATTTTGAAATGTAGTAACATTTATAGTAATTTTAAAGAACGTCTAGTTTTGTTTCATCAGAAAGTGACAGTTGCAGATTTTAAGAAAGGTCATTGAAAGTGTGTAGATCTTTTTCGTAGAAAGGAAAATGTTTCAAAGGATAAGTTGAAAGTGTCACTGTATAGAAGAATAATTTTAACTCTCTAAATTATGTGTTTACTTGTTTATTGGGATCGTGTGTACAGGGGTATAATGCAGCTGGAGCACACCGAAACATTGCTCCTGCACCTGAAATTGGAGATGACTTCTGACATTTCAAAAATATAAAATCTGTACATAAAAATAATTTTTTCGCTGTACACACGAAATAAAGTGTTTTTCGTAACCAAATTCTCAGAGTATCAGACGTCATAGAACACTGACTGTTTCTGATCCTCCCGTATCCACTGGTTGAGCTCTCTCAACATTTATCACTCTCTCTCATGCGCTGGCTTCAGGCACCGTGCGACTGCTCTGGCCCAGGAGCGGGTGTCATAGCGTTAAAATGATGAAATGTTTTTGTCATACGTCTCTTGTTCCTTACAAGCACACAAATACGGTATTAAAATAATAAAATACATTTTATTACACGTTTGACAAATTTTGGCAGGGTTCTGGAACTATAAAATTTAGCACCAAGTCACTTCCCACACTGTGTGTGTGTTTTATTTAATATAGTTGCCTAAATTCTATACTAATAACAACGACAGAAGCTAGGTTATAAAATGGGTAAAAAATACTAAAGGCTATGATGAAGATTAGAATTGATTGTTAGGTTGTACATTTTCTATGACTAATTGAAATAATTAAAGTATAGTGTTATCGATTAATTTTTGTCATGAAAAAATAGTGTGATTTATTAATCTACAAACAATCCCCAGTTTTTATAGAGGAGATAACAGCAGGCATAATTTATAAAATCAAGGTGTATAAATGCTTTAGTGCCTCTTGAAATTGGTTGATAAAAGAAAGGAACTATTTTATGAGACGGGGGTTATTCAGCAATATATTTAGTATGAGAGAAAAGGCAAAAACAAACACACTCGAAACGTGTATCACTGTTACATAGAAATATCCCACCCCCGGAAGGCTCAGTGTTAAGCTTGAGGGGTTATAATGCTAAAATCGGGTTCGATACCTGCGATGCGAAGATCACAGATAGTCCATTTTGTATCTTTGTGCGTAACAGCAAGTACATAGAAATAAATTGTTCAACAAAGTTAATAGAACTGTAATTAGTTTAAGCTCTTAAGAGATTGAGAACGAAGATTTTTATAAGCAAAAGGGAATCTTATTTACTTAAATTTCACGCAGACTTTTGCAACATAAAGCGTAGTATATAGTTCTAACTTTATTCTGCTTTTATGTTGTAAGTGTTCCAGTCTTCACTTGAGATTGTTTCTCAGTTACAGTGACACAATTGCACGACTTGTTTAATTTGAAACTCCGAGCACTAAGTTACACTCTCGTCAGGACTACTAGTACATCAGAGAGAGAGGGTGGGGTGGGGATATTGTAGTGTTTAAATAACTAGCCGGAACCATCTTGCCAGTGTCTGAAAACCGATGCCAAAAGAGCTGAGCGGAACTATCGTGTTGTTTGTTGCCTACATATATGTTTGTAGGTAATTAAAGAAGCGACAGTATGAAAATGTTTGTTTAAAACAAATATATATGGATACAGATATTGACTGTATGTGAGAGTGAAAAAGTACTTTCCTGTTCCGATTGTTACCTAAATCTTTAAGACATCACAGAATTATGTAATAAATGAAAAGCAAAAAATGAACACGTTGAACTGTTTTTGACTAACTTGTACCATCAAAAAATACATTTTATTTTCTTTGCAGACGTGGAACGTGATAATATAGTGTACATTCAAGAGTAAATAAAAAATAAATCAATGTTAAGATACATATTCCCCTTCACTGCTTACTTATTGTTAGAATACTGTAGTTTTTCGCATTTGTAGGCGCAGAATTTTATTCCAGCTTACAACGACTGAACTCGTGTTATTGGTGAGAATTCCTCCAGTTGGCTGGCGAATTTCGACAAAAGCACGCTCTAGACGTCGTGTCAATGTCTATGTACAAGTGTTTAGTCTTTGGAGCGAGGGAATCTCTGGTTTATTTCTGTGGAGTTGCTAAAATTGGGCTACTCTGAGCTGCTACATTAATTCTGGAAACCAGAACAAGGAACGTGCTGATGTTAGTTCTATATAGTATCGTGTATAAGGAATTTTACAAGATTAATGAACATGGCGGTAAAAACTCCCGCGCGTTTTAGATAGACACGTTTATTGTTATGATTATGGCGCGTGGGTAATAAATTCATAAATATCTTGGATTAGGATATTTGCACGTTGACCAGTAGTATATATATAAAAAAAAAAGAGAGGAGATATTGCGCGTGGTGAAAGAAAGGCTAATGGGTAAGTTTCTGTGTAAAAATTAGGTACAACCACGTGCTAGTTTTCAATAAAAAGGGTCTTAAGAGTAAAATATTATTAACAGTAAGGACAGGTTGCGTGTTGAAAAATGTTTGATTTGTAACAAACATGCGATGTAGTGAATAATATTTAACAGAAAAGACAAGCCTACGAAGGTAAAACCTCAACGTAATTGCAGAAAAGTTGGATGTAAAATTAGTTGTTTTTTTTATATATTCAAAAGTAAGTACAAAAAATGCGTTTTTGAACAGGTTAAAAGTAAGGTGTTAAATGTTTTACCCAATTAGTTTAACAATTATACGAAAAGAGACAAAAATAAACACATGGTATTGAGGGGAAGTTATATTATTAGTGCTTTTGTGTTAATCATTGTTTTTTTTGTAACAGATCATAATAATTCGCTTCGTTATTGTTCAGGCTCTGGCGAAGCAATAAAACAATGAAATTAAACAGGCGTAAGGTTCGTGACTGACCATTGTTCAGTTTAAACACGAATGATTTGAAATCCGTAAAGGACAAGTTAATAGGAATGTAGAAACATAAAAAATCTGTGGTCTGATATACGTGTGCGTTTCTATATATATTAAAATACTCGATGTTAAGGTCTTGGCTTTTATGTTAAACTTGTACTGATTGTTGATGTAGAATGTATTTCATCAGGACTTACATAGTTCGATTGACAATACTATTAACGTCAATGTACTTTGGAGATAACCTTGTTTTCACTTTATTACAAGTTGTCATTGCTAAGACTTAATTTACTTTAAGTTGTTTTTTTTTCTACCATAATTCCGCCACGCAGGACTTTTTCCATTATATAGACAATAATTATTTTATACCAATAACGATATATTTATTTTATTAGTTAGCATATTATTATTAAGGAATTACAAAAATGATGTCAGAAATACATACAGGCTCAAGAAGTCTTAATACAAGACGTTAAAAGTCCTATAACCCAAGCACTTTCGAAAGCGCTCAAGTTATAGGGTTTTTAACGTTTCATATTAAGAAATTACACATATATCACTCGTTACACCTAGGCCTAGGTCCGTATGTCATTAGCTTATACTCCAAACGTTTAACCCCTCCTTTCTAAACTCCTATAACCTCCCCTGTTGTAAATATGTTATCCACGTTCTTTACAGTTTTTTGTCTATTAGTCCTACACTTCACAATATCGACTATTTTCGAATAATACGTACATTTAACGTTACTTTGCTTCTGCATTGAGAGTTAAGAATTGGACGGAAAAAAAAGTCGCTCTGAACACACACACTTGTATCTAATAGATCATGCAGTTAGTGTTCATATACTTGACCAGGTGAGGGTCTTTGTACACCTTTTTGATGTATACGTCGTTTATTTATGATGTTAAGTATTTAACACGCATCATAATCCGATACTTGTTACTGTCACTGTTTTTATTACTTTCCCAAATGTTTTTCGTTATGGAATGGCACGTGATTTTCGATTGTCAACGTACGGAAAGAAGAGCGTGGCTTGTTACGCACACATGCAGCAATAAGTTTGATAGTATTTATTTGCTCAAGGAAGTAAAATTTTCAGCTAGGCAAGCTTTAAATAACTGTTCACCTGCCTACTGGACTGTCTTTTTTTTTTTTACCAAGATATCTATTTTTAACTCATCATCTGCTTAAGGCAGTGCAAAGGATTACCCATGACTTTGAATCATGTTATACTAACATTGGGTTAATTTTATTGTTCACGTGATTGTCATATTTAGGGACACTATTGTTATGGGAAGCATTTTGCCATTTTCTTACAGTAGATTCTGATGTATTAAATGGTAGCAGCTAAATTTGATGTTATTAGACAAGTAACAGCAGATTCGTAAGAGTTCAAAATTCCTACGTATGGAAAGATGAATCGTATTTTGTGTAATAATGTTAAGAGTGTTCAATTAAATAATCGAGAATTGTAATTAACAGGATTTTAATTTGAATATAGATGTTTAGCTTTCACACAATTTTCAGGGTAGTTATTACCTATTACCCGAGTGTGAAAAATCGAGGCTTAGCTCTTTCTTTTTAACAGTAGGGCTGGTGGTTGAGGTGTTCGACTCTCGCAATTTGCGGGTCGCAGTTTTGAATCGTGACACCGAATGTGCGCGCCCTTTCAGCCGTTGGGGTATTATATTGTGTCAGTCAATCCCACTTTTCTTTGGTAAAAGCGGAGCTCAAGAATTGGCAGTGGGTGGTGTTGACTTTCCCTTTAATCTATCGCTTCTAAAGTAGGGACGGCTAACGCAGATATGCAAAATCGAAAACGTTTTGTGCTCGGATTCTTATTTAAAGAAAACCGTTACTAATTAAAAAAAACTATAGGCAAAAGGAAATCAGAAGCTAGAATAAACGTTTATAGAAACGTATAATTTGTTTTGAAAACATATAACTTCAAGTTACTACTAAGAATGGAGTTTTCTATGATGAACTAGAATACTGATAAAAAGTAATTGTAGATAATACATAATTTGTATATAATAGTAATTTCTCCGTTTCCTTAAGGCCTAATTATTGTTTTCTGTAGATCCAAGTACACGTATAATTGAATATTTACAAGAAAAAGTAAAAGCAAAAAATGGAAGTTCTGTGGTTTGTGAAAATTTTTAATAATTTGGTGTTCAAGTGACATGTCAAAGGAGTTACAGTTGAGGGAGAGTGATTAATCATTTTACTACACTAGTAAAAAAAATAATTAAAAGTCACCTTAAATACGAAATCGGTGCATGGTATCCAGGAAGACCTAATATAATTTTACTCATTTCACTTCTATCTTTCAATGCTACTGCTAACTAGTTCACTAAGAAACCTGTAATTGAGCTGTAAACTGTGAGAGAGAATCATTCAGTATATGAAAATTTCCTGCCCTAATTAAACAAAATTCAGCTTCGTGTGCTGAGGTGTAACTGTTGTTGATATTGTAGATGTGTTATTTCTTTAGTGTTTTTGTTATTTAATAAAATGTTGAAATACCTTTGGAGCAAATTGGCAGTGCAATCAATTTAATTTTTTTCGCGAATCTCTAAACAAACTTAGCACTACCTTAATGTAAAAACATCTTATCTTTTGTCAGTGGCTATTCCAAGTAATAAAAAAATGAATGTAGTATAACGTGCTTGTATGTAAAAAATACAAGTAAAAATATATATGAAGTATTTCTATTTTATATATTGCAAGATATACTGCAGCTTGTCAAAAAATGCTTTAAAGTAACATTTCGATGTTCTGCCTGTATGAAAATGTTTACTTATTTATTTATTTATCGGGATTTTCTGTTGAGAGTTGCATTTTTTCTCAAAAGTATATATATAAAACAGACGCTTGCGATTGTCTGTCCGGAACTCTTCTCGCAAATTTCTCGATCAAACGCTAAAAATCTTAAATCGTTAAAAAGGCCTTTGTCTGAGGAGTCCGTATTGCATATTGGCTTTTCAATTCAGAATCACCTTACCTGATTTTTGCTTAGTCATACTTTTGATTGCAAGGAGTATGTTGCACAATGTCGCGAATACTGGCTTCGATTTCAACTTTAGTTGTTGTTTTTTATTTGCAAAGTATTTCACACAAACAACACTTAACCCGCGAATAATTCCTTAAAAGAAATTAACATCACACTAAAAACAAATTCTGTAGGCTTTCTCAATTTATTTAGGTCTAAAATACGCATGCGCAGTTCGTTGAAAACCACATGCTTATCACTTTGTGAACACGCATTCAGATGTTTCTGCATATTCAGCTACGTTTGCCTTCACTACAAATTTACTTTCCTTTGCAATAATTTAGCTCAGATTCGTTTCATAGACGTGCTATAAATACTTTTTACTACTTTTTCTTTACTACGGGTTTTATTCATCATTTATAAAAGCAAGTTTCTTCGTTTGAACTCGTAAAACTGTGTCATACACTGAACGCCCATAACAGTTTCATACTCTGTACACTATTATATATACTATTACTTTATTGTTTACTTTACGTGTATTTTTATTAAATAATTAAGTCTACGTGAGTTTGTTTGTCTGCTCTGTACAGTTTTTTTTCGAATAGACCAGGATTTATCTATCAAACGCATAATACCCGCAAGAAAGCTTAGCTTAAATGATGTGCATGACAATGGTAGAATAAGGAAAATAGAGCAGTATACTTTGTTTTTAAACTGCCGTAAGTTTATCAATCTGTGATTGTTTCAAATGTCCTGTATTACTTCCACAATTCAATCAAATTGTTTTTTCGTCATTTGACTTTCTAATCCTCCATATAAACCCACACAAGTTTAAACATTTTTTATATAAGAACTTTGCGCCGGCCAAGCCATGGCAACGAGTGTTCCACTGGCCCCATGTCCTTTCCACATATCATTTTACAACATTCTTTGAATGCGTTATATCACTGAATACATGCCCACATTTCTTGTTCATGAAGGAATGACGTGGTGGATAAGAATTTGTTGTATCCTTCAGCAATGAGGGTGCCATCAGTTTTGTGTAGATGCAGCCCACATTTGTATTAGCTTCCCAGCATGCTTCACTGTAGATGTTATAGTTGACTGCGATATTATCTTGTTTCCCATCGAACAAACTATCACTGATTGTTGCCCAAAAATGTGTATTCGGACTCATCTGTAAAGAGCACCCGCCTCAAGTTGTACTTGCAGGAAGATCATTCGCACCATCCCTACTGGACTGTCGGGTGGTAAGTAGAGAGTATACCCTTAGCTACTTTACAGAACTTTTGAAATTTAGGCCTTTTTCTTCGACTATTTCAACAGTTACAGTTTTATCTATCCTTTCTAGAGTTTCCATACAGTTTCTTCGCAGTGTTGATTTTCATATTTAAGTTAAAAATGAATTCGTTGGTTGCACAGGTTCATGAAAAGGGTAAAAGCTTTGTACGTTTTGTTACTTTGATGTTGTTTTTTTTTTGTCTGTGCTTCCATATCGAAAGTTGGCTGGGCCTTACTGTCCTCAGAATCTTAATCGCTATCGACAATAATAGAGCAATCCAGTAAATTGTTGTAACAAATCAGCTATGTAACAGTAAGGGACATCTTACTGTATTATATGTTATTGCATATAGCTTGCGTTTAACCTCGTGTGTGTTGACGTAATGTTATTGTTTATTAACCTGGCGCAACCTACAAACTGATTGTTCTGGATGTGGGAGGAGAAATCATACTAGTTTTCCATCTTTCAATTATTTTAATATGATTTCACGTTTTTTTTTTTATCTTTAATGGTTCGGCAGTTAAACGCAAATTCAGTGACAACGCCTATGCTTATATTAATGAAACAAAACCTTTCTGGTGTTTACTGTTATCAGGATACTCTCTTTTACGTAAGAGATATTCACCAAGTTATATCTTGATAAAGGGTCCCGGGTTCGAATCCCCGTCACACCAAACATGCTCGCCCTTTCAGCCGGGGGGGGGGGGGGTTATAATGTAACGGTCAATCCCAGTATTCGTTGGTAAAAGAGTAGCCCAAGAGTTGGCGGTGGGTGGTGATGACTAGCTGCCTTCCCTCTAGTCTTACACTGCTAAATTAGGGACGGCTAGCGCAGATAGCCCTCGTGTAGCTTTGCGCGAAATTCAAAAAACAAACAAACAAACAATATCTTGATAATGAATGCGCTAAATTTTATTCGGTGTAACAAGTAACCAAAAAACACTTTAAACTCTGCATCTTAGAAATATAAAGTGTCGTATATTCTTAACCACACCTCTCATTCCTACACATCTGTGGATCGGTCGTGGCTCAATGTATAACGTCCCCGGACTCTAATTCCGAGGATTCATGATTTGCCTTCCGTTACAGCTATTAAACGGGCTCTTCACTTTGGGGCCGTGAGTGCACTGTATGAGTGAAGGATTATTCAGTGAGGCAAGAGTACCAATGCAGTTGGCAGTAGATGCTTTGACTATCTTTAGGTTATCAATTCAAAATTAGGACAGCTATATATATGTGTAACGAACATTATGCTGAATTTCTGTAGAATTTTAGAAAAGTTACGAAAAATTAGTAAAATAGTACTGTAAGCTACATCGTAAATGATATTAATCGGAATGGATGCGAATAGCTGTAATCATTTGCGGCGCTAGACATAAGCAGACTAAGCAATTACTTAGGGCCCCGAACAGCTGTAGAGGCCCCGATTTATATTCAGTGTATCATTAATTAATTCAGCATCTTTGTTTTCGGCCCATTTTTTTGGTGGCCCTCCAGAAAAAGCTTCACGGCCTCCAGGAGGGTCGCGGCTCCCAATTTGGGAAACATTGTCTTAATGTACTCGTTCGTGCACACTGAGACAATGACCTACTGAGGTATGACTGGTGGGTACTGCTATTTGGCGAACCAGTTTGAACATATTAGTGCGTGATCATCGATCATAAAATTGTAAATCTATTACGTTCTGATTACATGTCAGTAATCATAGACCTAAGTAACAAAAAAAGAAGAAATTTTCGGTTTAATGGAAATTTTTTTTATCTCGGTTACCACGATACTGTGTTTTCATTACAAACAAACAGACATTTTTCATGTTCAACTCTATAGTAAGGAGTCAAATAGAACACAAATCTTCAGGCCTAATACCATAAATATGTATGAAATCCAACAGTACCACACTGAATTTTCCCTAATCTTGACTGGTTAATTTTTTTCTATATACAAGATTAAATATAGATTTGTGTGTATTTATTTATTTTATTACGAAGAAGAGTTGTATGATGTTCAACTTTTCATTTATGTCTGACGCCCATGTTTTTACTTATACAGTTATTTGAAAACTGCAGAATCAGTTCTGTTTGGGCTAATTAGGTCGATTATAAAAATTGCTGTACTAAATAAAGCATTATGTTTTCACGTTGGAAAATATGTATCATAAGTTTTGATTTTAATTATACGTCCGTCTTCAAACTCATTAATTGCGAAAGACCTTTAGGTTTTTAGCTATATGTACATTTAAGAATTTTAGTTTTATTCACCTTGCGGATGTGTAGATTGTAATACAAAAGCACTTTGAGGCTATGAGTGCGTTATAAGAGTGACGGCTAAATCCCACTATTCGATTATAATAACCCAAGAGTTGGAGGTGAATGTTGTTGATTACCTTCATTTCCTGTAGTCTGTCGCTTCAAAAAGTAGGGACATCTAGCGCAGATAGACCTCGAGTATCTTTGCACGTACTTCCGAAACAACCAATCCAATAGCAATGAGCGTGACCAGTATGAAATTTCACTGGCTGTGGGCCTGGCAGTTAGGATACTCGGTTCATAACCTGCGAATCGCGGGTTTGAATCCCGTTACCGAACATGCTCGCCCTTTCAACCGTGAGGGCGTTATAATTTTTCAGCCAAGCGCACTTTTTGTTGCTAAATAGTAACTTAAGAATTGGCAGTAGTTGATGTTGAATGGCTGTTTTCCCTCTAGTCTTATCACTTCCGAATTAGGGACGGTTAACGCAGATAGCCCTCGGGTAGCTTTGCCCGAAATCAATCAAACAAACAAAAACAATTGCTATAGTAGACTCTCGTGTTATGAAGTGGTGGATAGCACTGAGTTACTTGGTGAAGAATGTTTAGTGAGGATAAAAGGAAACAAGAAGGAATTTCCAATAGCCGCGGCACTTGAAATTATTTTATACAGGCTTAGAGTAAATTAATCTGGGGGGAGACCTTGGGCGTGGTTTAATGTATCAATTGAAAGAATTTGACTTCCTGAGTGAAAAACTGTAATTACATCTCAAATCGGTCAAGAGATGACGGAGCTATGAGCTCAAAGTTTGTACTATTATTCAAAACAGAAATAGGCATAAACACAAAATTTACCTATTTAATTAAACAGAAACATTTATCTTTACCCCCCCCCTTCACATGTGGTATTTACATCCCCGATTTGTATCGCTAAAACAAACAAACAAATGCATTTAAGCATTTCGTGGAAACATTTCCATAGCTATTCAGCATTAATTTGAACTTATTATCATCAATGCATACCAGTAGGAACATTGATGAAGCAGTCTTATGTTAGAGCAAAATCTTGTTACCAAAATTGAATGTAAATATTTATATAACTTCCTCGGGTAAGATTTCATTTTTCAGAAAACGCTTTTTTCATACCTTCTTCACCATCGGTCATCGATCTCTAGCTGACTGTTTTTCCGGTTACGTCATTCAAGCGTTGCACTAATGTGCTGACAAGCCCTGCCTTTTACGCGAGCCCAGGAAGCAAATACACGTTGTACTAAAAATAGCCACAGCGTTTTGCTCTTAGCATACTCTTGTTTTACATAGGAGTAGTAGGGAAGGATAACTAATTGCCTGGAAAATTAATGAAGAAAACAAAATTACTAGTTAACCCTTGATTGGTGTATAATCGAAAAGCACGGAAAAGTTCGGTGTGTATTATTTTATAACGCAATTTATATTAAGGTCTACTGTGAATTTTTTTTTTCCTTTTCACAAATGTAATAAAAGGAAGCACGTGAAAAAGATTTTGACTTAACTAGCAACGTTATTTTTCCAACTATCAAAATAAATGTACTTGTGGTTTGGTTAGTCTGATGTAGTGTGGTTAACATTATATTCCACGAACAGTTCTCCGGAATGATGGATGTATTGATTGAAATAAGTAATAATGTTGAAAATAAAATAGATAAATAATATTGTTATTAATTTTGACTTGTAAATGATATCAATACAGTTGACAATAACTACACTCGTTTATAACCTAATAATTCTAGTTTACACCATTACAGTTGTTCTTCACGCAGTTGACCAATTCACTGTTATCTAGCAGCGCCACGACGTGAGCAATTTTCGATTCACCTAATGGATATACTTTCTGGCTTTTCATGTTCTTCTGTATTGTTAACAATAGAACTTGAGGTTGACTTAAAATACTTTTAAAAGCATTGATGAAACGAAATGGTTTCGTAACCTGATTTTGTTACTTAATATTGTTCACGAAAACCAAATGCATTTAAAAAAACTGATAAGTCTAAAGGTTACAAATATTTCGTAAAAAGATACGCGAAAAAAATAGTTGTATCAACTACAGGTGGTTTTGATAACGAGGAAAACGTAATAGAAATTATGATTATACTTCCACATCTGCATATGACAACTTCTAAATTAAAATGTGTAGATATAAATAACCGAACTCCCAATCACTGTTATTGTTAAGAAGAAGGCTTGTAAATGAAAACTGTACACAAAAATAGAATATAATACATTTCACAACTTTTATTGTGTGAACCCCTTTTAAATAGTTGTAATGTAAGACATTGGCAACAATATACAATAGTAATAATTAGTTAAATGAGTCTAGCATTACTGATGGAATCTATATGATACCCTTGGAAATTGCATTACATTGATGGCGCACAATGTATCCAAAAAAACGTTAACCTATTTATAACAAAAGTGGGTTATCTTGAGTTTACAGTGTAATTTGGAGTGCACTTTACATTCACGTAATATTTTCTTGCTTATAGAACAATGTTAGTTATCAACTAACTCATTACAGCATTCAATGATTAATAATATAACCACAGAAGTATCCATCTTCAGCAATTACCCACATTAAACCCAAAACGATAATCAGTTATAAATAATCAGCTGAATGTTGAATAAAAGCCGATCTATTACCATACACATTTGTAAGGGCAGTGTTAACACTCAAAGTAGAGGTGGATTAATTGTAAAAACCAGTGAGTGAACTTGGATGTAATATAGACCCATACTTATTAATAAAAGCCTATCTATTACCATAAACATTTGTAAGGGCAGTGTTAACACTGAAAGTGGAGGTGGATTAATTGTAAAAACCAGTGAGTGAACTTGGATATAATATAGACCCATACTTATTAATAAAAGCCTATCTATTACCATAAACATTTGTAAGGGCAGTGTTAACACTGAAAGTGGATTAATCGTAAAAACCAGTGAGTGAACCTGGATATAATATAGACCCATAGTAATTAATTTAATTATAAAAACTATATGTAAAGCTATCGAGAAAAAAATTTTAAACAAGCTTAACTTAACGGAAGTTGAGTTTGAGCTAGGGGGATTTTGTTCGCAGCGTTTCAAACGCAGCCGTAAATGGGGGAGAGACGAACGCTCGGCAGACACTAGTGCTCGCAATATATGTAAGATATACGTGTGGAAACTGGGAACTAAGTACAGTTTTCACACGTATATCTTATATTTATTGCCTGTCCGAGCATTCGTCTGTCTTTCGTTTTTCGGCGGCTGCTTCCCGCTCTGCGTTTGAAAAGCTGCGCACGCAAGCCAAGTTCAACATTCACTTTTGAAATGATGAGTGAACGGGCATGAATAATGTTGGATGTACAAGACTGTTTAGCTTAATAGTTATTATTTAGTGACTTAATATTTAATGATTATTTAGTTTTCGTAACAAGAGTGTTAAAAGTAATTATTTTAAAAGCAATAGTCATGGCAAGTTTCGTTACGTAACTTTGTACGAGTCGTAATATTGTTGACGTCATCTTTCTCGAAGTCTTAAGTTTTTCTCCCTATGTGAATATTGTTGCTTGATATTTCTGTATTTTTCTGCCTCGTGTTATAAATACGTGTAGATACAGAGACATCAAGCCAGAAAGAAGTTCAATTAGAAAACATTAAGTTAGTGAAAGTGAAGTTAGACAGCGTGATTGTTAGTTTAGCCATAACGGGCGATATTTAAAGCGAGTTTAACAGAGATAAGGAGAGTAATTTAGTAATACATACATGGACATTGCCCTGAAAGGGGTCGGAGCAAGTGCGGTTTACTCCGACCCTCGTTTAGTACTAACCATCAACATTCAAGGACAACCTATCATGGTACGGAAGGGAGGAAGAGGTCTCAGAGTACCTGACCCTCCTGGGTCACAAAGACCTAAATTCCGATCAGGAGAGGAGAGTAATTTATTTTGTCAAAGGGTGTTGTAAAGTAATTTAACCCGCCTGTGTGGACTTTGACAAAAAGGAGACAATTATTTAAAGTTCGTGGTAACCCACGGGTAATGCGAGTGAACTTATCACTGATTTTATTGTAAGTAAGGAAGGTAAAGAATAATTCGTCTTTTCAATTGAGTTCTAAAGTAACCGAAATAGCCCGTGTTGACTTTTAACAAGAAAAGAGAATTATTTAGAGTTTTTAGATACAACTGTAATACCCTATAGTGTAAATAATTATGTACATACGTTTGACTTCTATTAAATATATTATTTTAAATCAAGTGGATTGTGTGCTGTCCGTTTATTGTTCGAATTTATCGCCAACAAGTCACAGATATCTGCTGTAAAGAATCCTAGCCCATGTACATAAAATCCTGACAACTATGTTGTTAGGAATTAATCACATTATCATTCACATTTAAAAATGTAACGTAACTTAAAGAATAAAAATGTAGATTTACCGTATGTTATTGTTGGACGTCTCTTAGCATGACTGAAATGTTCAACAATTACTTTTCGCGACGGGCGGTATAAGTAGCCTAGCTCTGAGTGAAACCAAGAGTGCAACACAATTAACCTTTTTTGAAGTCCATGAAATAATTTAAATTTATAGATTAACTTAAACTTTTCCCATCACTGGGGACGGTTACTTTTACTTGTAGAGTAAATGATCCAGGAACGAAGTATGGTCCGAATGTAGTCTTTCACATAAAAAAAAAAAAAATTGATGTTGGTTTAAAACAGTTTTCAAATGAACTTGTATCTAGTATTAATAGTTTACTGAGTTGATTTTAAGAATTAAGCTGTGTTTACCTAAACAAGGAAGACAAATATACGGGACATTTAGGTATAGCAGTCTGTTTAGTTTTCCTGTGTATTGAGTTTCCCATTCAAAAAATCACGAATGATAGTTTAAAGAAAACGCCCTGTGTACCAGTTTTTCTAAAGAGAAAGATGTGGAAATTTTATTTCATTGTGGATAGAGAAATTAGAACAAATGTTAGAAGCTAGTGAGTAAACAAGTGATCAGGTTACGTTTGTAGAAATAGAGGGACTCTGGAAGCGGGTATAGAAGACGTTGAAGGTTTTCATGCGGTATGTAGACGTAGAAGAACCATTAGCGTCACGGTTTATAAGGATGTTCAATAAAGACACTGTGGTTTTACTCAGTTTCACAAGTAACATTTACATTGGACTGACAAGAGTTTAAATATTCTAGAAACTTGGGGCATGAACTTTAGAACGGAATGTAACAAAAGTAACGTACATACCTTCTTTATTTATGCAAACCTTGTTTTATTTCTATCCCTCAATATTCTTTGCTTCAGGATCTCCTTAGAACTGAATTTTCTAAATTTTTTTTTCGTTTCATGAAATATCCCTTTTTAATTCGTTTCACTGTATCAAGATTCAAACATTCTGTTCTAACTGGAGATCAATATTGTGAGATTAAATACACAGTAACAGTGTGATATTTTTATTATACCACGAGTTTCTATCCCTTTTTAGTGTTATAATATTTATTCTGAATTCAGTATTTATTCAGAATATTTCATGTAATAGGTGGCCAAGGAAACTGTTAAGCTGATTTTTTTTCAAGTTACCTTTGTTCCTGTGTTGTTCTCAATAAGACAATAGTAATAATTTGCATAATAGACTTAATACTAATGCCTTTAATGTAAATATACTTATTTCACTGTAGGTTGAAAATTATCCTTGCCACACTCTGATAAAGATTTCAAATATATGTTGAAGCCTTAATTATCCTATTGTTTCTTCATGTTTATTTATTGACCAATCAAAAATCATTAACTGGTGCTACAAAATCATTAGGTTTGAAATGTGCTGAGAAAGATATTAAGAAAAGTCATGAATGTTGGTCATTAAATTACTTGTTTACAATAATTTTGCTGGTGTTTTCTCCTTGATGCTCATCAGATTTTGATGACTAATTATAAACATTTTCTGGTAAGGCATGCTGTCAAAGTTACATGCAATTCAAATGAATATTTATGTTCATGTAAGTAAACAAAAATTTCTCTTTTAATAAAAACAAGAGTATAGAAATATTTTTTTAAGGAAACAAAGTTTTATCTCAGCTTGCATTCCTTGCTCGTTTCGCATGTACAGAATTGGTTTTGTATATATAGAACCTTTTTCATTTGCTTTCTGTTTGCTTCATATGTAAATTGGTTTACTTTGTCACATTTGTAATCTTGTGTGGTCTAAAGGTTTTCATATAGCTTTGTAAATGAGGTTAGGGAAATTCACATTGTGGTTTCTAACGTACTGTGCTACAAACTAAAATGTTTAAGGCAAAATTTGTCATTTTATTCTGCAGTTTCTGTTGTATTGTGCTACAAACAAGAACTTCCAAAAATTAGGCCTATTAAACATACTTTTGTAATTTACACATATATAAGTAATAAAATATAGCCAGGAGATCAAGTTAATGTAAATTTGTAACTGTGTAACTACTGACAGTTTAACATTCAGATCAAATGTATATAATTTGGTACCTTTATGTACATACAGACTGTAACATTGAAAACAATAAGATTATAAAGAAGTAATTTTGTTACTTAATGTAAGTGGTGAAAAATTAAAAAGTCGGATAAAGTACACTAAGATCATCAGTATGAAGCACAAAACTTCTCTGCACCTTTAAGGCATATAAGTTTGATATCTTCTTGTTTAAACATGATGACATGATAGTTATAGAACTGTGGTTTCTATTTTAGTGGAAACTTATAAGAATGCACAGCCATGTCAAGCTATGTAGATTTTTTTTTAATATTTGTGATTTTAGTTTATTTATCAATACTTTTCATGAGAATAATGCAAAATAAAATTTAAAGTTAATTTTTTGTAGAGTATTTAGTACTGTTTTTGTGTGTTAACTAATCATGTTTTACCTGTTCTAGGTGTTAATATTAAAACTCAACAAGGAGGGTCCTTACAAGAAAGATGTATTTCGAGCACCTGGGCATCAAGGAAACATGAAGAAACTGGTTCATTTTCTTCAGCATGGGCGTCTTGTCAATATTGACAATTTTTCAGTATACACAATAGCTTCTGTATTAAAGGTAAGATTTTGTGCTTTTCTTTCATCAGTGGATATTAACTTTGATTATCTCGTGGTTACAGTAAAAGTTACTTTTGAGCAAAACTTGAAATGACTTGGGTAATGACATATTATATAAAAGCAAATCAATAGTTCTCAGTTTGTAAGATTTTACTAATGTTTTAAAAAAGATAAAACAATTTAGGCCAATTACTCATTAATTGCTCCTTCACTGAGTGTTTTGATATCTTAATTGTTTAATTTTGGTTGCATTCACAAGTTAACAAGCTAGTATTCAACCTATTATAGTTTTTATAATAGAGATTATTTGTGAAACTATCTGTGCTGAAAACAAAATTGATGAGGCATGGTTAAATGGAATAATTTCTTATTTTTTTTCTTGTATACCAATACTTTTTAGTGCAGTTTTCTACAATCTGGCTTTGAAAATAAATATATAAAGAAAGTTGAAATATGAATTTCAATAGGTTGAGAAACTTGTAAATCTCAGCTGCATTGTTTTTCTCATTTACAGATTTATAAAGTGTGATCAGTTTCTAATAGTATAATTTGTATTAGGGAGAATAGCTAACTAATTCATTAATTTCTAAGCAAGTATTTTTCTCATTCAGCCATCCTATTGTGATTACCAGTATACTCCAGGAATAGGAAAATAAGAAATCACTAGCTCTTAAATATAATTTTTTTAAAAACAGTTTTTAATATCTTTGTTTTGTGTACAAATATTTTGATGAAATACTTTCTGTGGAGCCTTGTTACTTTAGATTTATAATAATATACTTCTATATTGATTATGCCTACATTGCTTACAAAAGATGTAGTACACAAGGCTTATAGCATTTAATTTCAGCATGGAATGTTTATTGAGTACATGTTTTGTGAGATTTCATCCACATACTTAAAGCTACTCATGGTAGATGGTGCAACCTTCTGTTATCTGTTCATATCTCTGCTATTAGTTTACCTGTAATTTCTGTAGACTTGCTGCCAGGCATTGTCGAAGACCTTATAGCAGTTAGGGAATAACTTTGTTATTCATCTGCTTCTCTTGGGCACATTAGAGTTATATTCAATACTTTGTATTTGGTTGACACACTTGATTCCTGTTTAGAGGAAGACTAAAAGTTCTGTTGAGTTTAAGAAACAAGTAAGTCATAATTATTTTTCTCACCACTGATCATACAAGTCTTCCTACAAGTTCTTGATCTTTACCAGTGTATACCATTGCCCTACTTCTGTCTGAAATGCTTTGAATTGTACTTCAAAAGAACTGTTATTTAAGTGTCTGTTAAATCTCTTGAAGTTGTGCCAACCACTGGTTCATTACTGTGTCAAGATGCACACTTCTTTTTTTTTTTGGAAAGTTTTATAGAAGCAGCAGAGAGTAATGCCTTAAGTACTTTGTTTTGCTTATACTGCCTTATTCATGATTGGATAGAGCAGATTTTTAACTATTTTTATCATTGTAGAATGAGTAACACGGTTTGAATAATAATTTATGGTTTTGTGGGAAAGAGACTTGGTAGAGCTCAAGCAGGGATGAACAGAAGAATTACTTGGAAAATTTAGAAGACTTAGGAAGAAACCATTTATCTGGGATTTTTTTTTTCTTTGTTTCTTTAAATGTTCTCTTTTTTTTTCCGAAACAGTACTTACCTCTTTGTAGAACATAGCTATCAAGATCTTTTGTTGCATGCAACAAGCCTTGAACGGAACTCCCATTATGTAGACTGTGCCAGCCTATCATTAGACTATAGTCCTCTACCAGTGGGAAAGTGACACAAACCACCTATGTGTAGTAAACCCCAGTAGCACTAGCATTCAATAAAGGTTCATTTTTTGCCTTGACACTGCCTTGTTTAGATATTTTTTTTTCCTTGATATTTAACAGAATATTAAAGCTTACTATCATTCATAATATAGTCTTTCTTTCCTTTATTTTTTGACTATGAGAAAGAAAGATACCAAATTCAAGAATTTCAATTAAAACTTTAATTTGAATTATCTTAAACTTTACTTCTTCCTTTTAAACCCTTGCTTCTCCAGTCCCATGCTGCTGGAAAGGTTGAAATGCAATGCTGGTATGAGACTGGACACACCCCTCATTGGTAAGCAAGACTGGGGTGTTAACCTGGAAGTGTAGTACAGGCTACCTCCTAACTAAGACCCAGACCATTCCTGGTGGTTATTGCCAGCTTGATGGGTCTTGTTTTTTCTTTGGGATGCAGGTTACACAGCCTTCTGCCCTTAACTGAGAATGTATTTCAGATAGATTCTCAACTCCCTGCAGAGCCATCCACTTTTCCTCTTCACTTTCAGCTTGGTTCTTTTCCCTCATTAAGAATGAACCTTTTTTTGTAATGCTAGTGCTCATCAAGTTTACTGTACAAGGAAGATGTGTTGCCCCCTATTGGTGAAGGGCTGTAGTCTAATGATGATTACACCTTATACTGGTGTAGTCAATGTTCATTTGTGTAGTGGTAGGAATTCCATTTAAGGCTTATGGTATGCCCAAAACATTTTACTTGGCAGATGCACGAGATAGTGACTGTTATACAGAGATATGCACATCTATCTGAAATACCTTTTTAGGGAAGGAATATGTTTTCATTTTAAATCATATCTGTTTGAAAAACATAGAAATTTTCTTGTATGACAAGATATCACATAAGTAATGCAATCAGTCTGTTAGTATTTCGTTTCATTTACTTTTATTGTCTTCCTTCAGTATAATTTTACTGTCAGATTTTTTGCTTCTCTCTCTAATTATTCCACTGGAGTAGTAAGGCTTGTTATGGGCCAATTGTATAGATGTGTACTTTTACTTCTCATTATCTGTTTTGATGATATGATAACAAGACTTGCTGGTTCCCATCATTTTGCTGTGAGGATCATAAATTTTTTTCTCCATTTTGGTTCTTCATTTGAGATGCTGTAGCCTTTCATGTACCAGCTTACATGACAAATGCTCACCATACCTCTATGTATGAGCTTGGTCATTTTGACCAATCTTGCAACCACTGTATATCTGCAGAACTATACATACTGTAACTTTTAATGTAATTAGCATATCTTCATGAAATTTAGCAATCTTTTAGTAAATATTACGAGTCTTTTGAACACAAAAATAAGTTTTTAAATAAGCATTGTTATGGAAAAATTTTCTATTAAAATTAAAAATAATTTTTTCATTTTACCATTTTAATTTTCATTTGCCTAACCTCTATAACCTCTTAAATAAATATCAAAAGTTTTTGAAATTCAAAATTTTATATTTTATCTCTTATTTTCTCTACCCTAACACTGTGGACTTGGTCCATTTGACCAAACTTGTAAACACACACACACACACACCCATTTTCTTTCTAGAATGACTGCAGATTGTAGAAGAAAAATTAGCTATTTATCCTAAACAGCCTCAGGCTTGTAAGAGTTTATATCTGTTTTTATTTAATTTTATTCTTTTATTGCTTTTTGAAACAAGTCTAACTACTAAATCTGCATAACAAACTAGAAATCACCCAGTGAATGCATAGTTCAAGCTATGGTATTGAATTAGTAACACACCAGTTTCTCACTTGCACAATTTTTGGAGAAATTAATTTATTATGGTTTAAATTGTTTTCATTTATGTTTTCTTATAAAACTTAACAAATTTCTAATTTTTACATCTTAGTTACTTTTATAACAATAATAAAAAATATACATAAAAACAAGATATTTAGTACTTTTAAGTGAATATTGTACTTTTTTGCAATCAAAGATTTAAGTGTCATCAAAAATTAACCCTCATTTTTGCTAGAGTTGATGTTAGTACTTTACTGAATTTTTCTTTAAAATATTCAACTTGAAACACAAAATAATAACACACACACAAAGCGTACAATGTCCTATAACTATTATAACATAAATGTCTTTCTAACTAAGCTATGAGTATATGAAAATTCCTTTAGCTGGCTGAGCTGAACTTGGCAACAGAAACTTTGAATCTGTACACCAAGTAATTCAAAATCTGTTGTGAAAAGGAACTATCATTATAAGAAAATCAGTAAATCAAAATTTTCTCTTTCTATTGGCTATAAATAATGTAATTGCAAACATCATAGAGAATTGCCGACATTTTTTGAAAGACTGTGTGTAATGGGGGTTGGACTTTCTAGTTTAAGTCCAAGTAAAACTAGATGGTTGTTGGCTATAAAGTTAGATTATGTCTTAGAAATATCTGTAATATAAGTTTGTCATTTATGTTCATTTGGATTGAAAAGATTATCTTAGTTGTGCAATTCAAAGTGACTAATTTTTATATGATACAGGAAAAGTGAAAATTGTTCAATATTCCCATTTAAAATTAAGAAATTAAAATGTATATAATATTAAAATTTTGTTTATTAACTACTTTTTTGATGACAAATTTATTGATAATAAAGTTGTTTAATTCAATTTTGAATGTAACTAAAAATATTGTCACTTACTTTTTATGTATTGGTACACAGAGTGTTAAGTAGCTATGGGCTGGAATAGTGCTACAGCTCTCATCGAGAGGTCTAATATAGTTAAATCTCGTCATAACAGTTTGAGAGCCTCTTAAGTCCTTTCTTGATCATGTGGTTTATATGACATAAATATCAAGTTTTGGTTCTCTGATCGAAAAGACTTGGTTCTGACTTACTATTCTTCTCTTTATTATCAAGATAGTTTTCTGTCTATCTAGAGGTCAGATGCTCTATTTTGACAACAGATATGTTTAGACTGCACTCAAATTATATTTCCAACCTGACATATATTTCTGTAAATTTTTCTTTATGCTCATTTGTCTTTAGAAAAACACTTGAGAATAATATTTTTTACTATAAGCTGTTTACTACACGTTGAGATACAAATAGGTACTTAGTTTTAAAAAAAGAAGCTTATGATCTAAAAAACATTGCTTCAAAATACATTTCTTGAGTTAATCTCATAGAATGCTGGAAGTTATGGGAAAAGTGTTTAGCTTCCTTTCACTTGGTGTACATCTTTGAGGATTAATCCAAGTTTTTCAAACATTTTGCTTTTGTTGTTAAGTAACATTTAGCCTTTTGCTGTTTAGCATTACATATATTTAATAACAAGTAATCTGAACACCAACTCAAGTATTAGAATGAAATATTGAAAAAAATGTAATACCACAGGCTAAGTAAAAGTACATTATTTGAAAATGGTACTTGTTTAATTTTTTCTTCGAGAATTCGTCAGCTGCAAAATATTAATGAATAGTAGTTACAATTCTAAGTTAGTATAGCGTATGTGTTTGTTGAGGAAAACTAGTACCATTTTCAGTAAATTGCTTGTGATCATCATTCTTTTGATATCTTATATATATATATATATTATGTATATAAAGTTTCTAGTTTTTTAATGCATGTTGCAAAAGTGCATATACATTTTCCCACCTTTAAGGGATTGATTATTAATCTTAAAAATTAGAGTAGTGGAGAATTCCCTTTTAGAACTAAGTATGAGAATGTTAGCTAAGATTTTCTTGTAATTTTCTTCACTTGTCTTTATCTGTTAATATACTTATCACACATATGATCACTGTACTGAGTAATTACATATATCTGAGTCATTTTTAAATGTGTGTTAAAAAAGCTAGAAATACTAAATAATAAGTCTTATGGACTTAATTTTTGCTGTGAAAACTATTTATCTTCATATTCTCTATAGAAATTTCTCAGGAAACTTCCAGGTGGTATTTTTGGTCCACAAAATGAAGAGAGGCTCTTCAGTATCATTGATCTCGAAAACACTGATGAAAAATGTGATGAAATTCATAGGTAAGATGTTAGAGGAAGAGATATAAAAACTTGTGTTCCAGTTTCAGTTCCATAACTGTAGTACTTCTTGAATATTTTAAGCACGTGCAATAGAAACTACTGATAAATCTATTTTCATAGTAGTTTTCACAATGGAAAAATCAAAACATTAGTGCATTTTATCACTATATGTT
>NW_013665648.1:789790-797278 GCF_000517525.1 Limulus polyphemus | reverse complement strand
CATTGTGTAACTTTGTGCTTAATTACAAACAAACATTATTTAAAACAAAACGTGGTCATGATAAAAAAAATGTTTCATCAATCAATAATATTGAATCCAAATATATTTCTTTATAGGCTTTAACTCATTGCATATAAGCTAGCCAGCAGTAATGTTATATTGCTAGATAAAATACTTAGACCTTAGTTAAAATTTATAATCTGTACTGCAAATTTGTACGTTTAGCAAGTAGATGTGATTCTCTCTGTGACTACATGCTGAAAATCAGTATGCCAAACAGATAACATTTTAAAGTATTAAAAGTTAATGGGTCACACACACCTTTCATGCTTTACTCATGGCCACCCCAGTTAAAGACAAGTGTATAGTGAGTCTGAAGTTTAGAATTTTTATCATGTGGCTTTGTTTATCCGTAGGTTAAAATCGTTGTTTATACAGATTATTTTAAAACTGTACTATTACACTATTATTGAATTTAAGTTGTATAAAAAGTTTGAATTTTGTTCTGTCATTTTCTAAAACTTTTAATCAGTGACTATCTAAGCACTGTATATTTTAATGTAGTATTCTTTCATAATAAATATACTATTTTTTGTTCATTTCCATTAACAGTTACTTAAATTAGTGCCATTGTTCTCTTTGTGTAAGGAGTGCATTTGGATATCAACATACATCAATGTTAGCACTGACATATGTATTATAGTGTATACCATAACATCTAAGTTGACGTTTTGGTACTTGTCTTATTTTGAAACTTAACATTTTTCATTGATTACATCACTAACCATTTGTTTATTGAATTCTGTCAGGAAGAAATATTGTTTAGTGTTTCTTATTTTTTGGCCAGGTTTAACTCTTATTTTATGTGGGATGTCAGCTACGTGTAAGATCTTTTTGTTATTGAAGGTACCACTTGAAGTAGCTTGTTTATTTTGCAAAGCCCTGAGTGACATACACAGTTTTAACCCTATTTTTCTTTGTGGCCTGTGAAGCTATTGCATTTGTTATGTAATTTCTTTGGCATTTGTACTATCAATACTTGATAAGAACTTTCTCAGATGTCCCCAAACTTTGTGTGTGGTTACTGTCCAGCCTCTTATATTAGTAAACATCATTTTATTTCACAGAAAACCGTATTATTTAAGCTAATTTCAAAATAAAGGCATGTTGAAAAATGTATTTTGATACTAAGTTAAAAATATTATTGTTATGGAAAAGGCATGTTTTATCTGTCACTTACTGTACTGCAGCATTTTTCTGTCATTTCATGTTAGACTTACCTTTTAACGTGTAAAAGCTGTTTTGTTATGCTTTTGTCAAATATAAAATTATTTTTCTTTCAACATTGGGGCATTACTGTTTGTTGTTGTTGTTTTTTTCTTGTTTAATTGTGAACTTTCTTGTTACCTGAATGGTTTTTGTTGTAACCATGGTCAGCACAAAAGAAACAAAATTTCTCTGTTCTCTATCATTGCTTTTCTTAGTAGGTCAAGCATCCTCAGACCTAAGTTCTATTTTGGTTCAGTCCAGATGGTCATGGTTATTTATAAATCATGCTATTTAGGTTAACAACTTCTATTTCTGT
Organism: Limulus polyphemus; assembly: GCF_000517525.1. Taxonomy (NCBI): domain Eukaryota; kingdom Metazoa; phylum Arthropoda; class Merostomata; order Xiphosura; family Limulidae; genus Limulus; species Limulus polyphemus. Next base: position 795,693 of record NW_013665648.1, on the reverse strand, counting down.
TTTTGCCTCAGTTGCTTCTTGACAATCTATCCATCCCTCAATTTTCACTTTGTGCAAAAATAACCACTTAACGCAGAAGACCTGAGTGCAAGATACTTTTTTTATAGTTTCAGTTTTTTTCTTTCTGTTAATATTTAAAATAGATGTAGAATTAGGCTAAGAAAAGCTTTCTTCTTTCCAGTAAGTAATAAACTTGTCAACTTCACAAATTTGTATAGATTATACATACATATGTGTGTGTGTGTGTTTGCACAGTTTCCGTAGATGATCTTAATTCATTGTGTTTTTTTTCATTGCAAAAGTTATTTGTGAGCTTATTTTTCTGTTGCTAAAAGATAGTGCAATAGAGCAATTTATTTGGTTTAAATATATAATCATTTAATCACTACTAGTAATCTAAAATTCTTTAGGAACTAGTCTGTTGCAGCAGAACTAGTTACTCAGAGAATAGATTAGGCCTATACATATTTTCTTCATTGAACTTCACCTTTTGGGGAAGAAATTGAATTAGCAAGATAGAACAGTCAGCTTGTAATATACTTCCTGTTACTAATAATGAATAGCTTTTGGATCCTGCAAGTTACATAACCATGTTTGTTAGTGACACTTGTTTGCAAATGTTGTATTCTCTTCCCAATGCTGTTGTTTATGGTGATCTGTGTAAGTTAATTTTTGATGATGAGGGGTGTCTCCAATTTTAACTACTGTACTCACACAAACTTAAAAATTGTTTTCACTAGACTTTTACAACAATTTGTGAGAATGATCTTTATGTAGTGAATGTGTACATATTCTGGGATGAGGAAAGCTCTACTTGTTGACTGTGTTACCTCTAAACTTAAACATTTTTAAATAGGTACATGTTCATTCTATACAATTACTTTTGTAGTTTTCAAAGTAATTTCAACAGATGTTCTAGTTATCTTACCAGATAATTAGCAAACATCTGTACTTTCTGTATGTGGGAGAGAAAAAGAAATTGAATTAACAGTATTCATTTGGAGTTGTAAACCAGTCAAACTTAGTGAATTTAAAGTCTTCTTTATGCTTAAAAAGCTTGGACAAACAAAAGTTAATAAGACGTGGTTGTTTAGATCAGTTTATTCTGTTAACTGTGTATACAAAAGTTAATGAAAATATCTGCATATCTGACTCAGTAGAAAAACATAAAATATAATATACAGAAATAAGAGTACATGTATATTAGTACATTACAGCTACAGAATCCCAAGATCCATGTATTGGTAATCTGTACATGTTAAACACTATTCTATTTCTAACAGTTTTCTACAATTTCTTGATCTGAAATTATACCCTTGTGCATACAGGATCAAGAATGTGTGTTTTATGAAAGTGAAACTAAGGCACTGTGTAACACTGTCAATTCATTTCTCACTGAGTAAAATAGGCCATAATTTTGTTAATATTTTTACACCCACAGTTAAGACTACTATATTAGTTACCACTGCATCCTACAAGTACAGCTACGTACTGGCATATTACAATGTAACGAATTTGACTGTGAAGTTCAACAGTAATTAACTACTAATGTAAAATGTTTAGATCTACAGAACTTTAAAATCATGTTGAAAACATAAGAAAAATATTAATTGATTTACTATTTATTCAGGTCTGTTATTTGTATTAAAACTTAAAATTAATAAACATGTTTTTTTGGGCCTAAGCTCTATAACATATATTTTTGGTCCACTCAAGTTTACTAGTGTAATATATTTGTTATATATCTACCCAAAATAAAGCATTAAGTTAAGGTTTTAATAAGAAAACTTGTAATGAAATTCAGATGCACTTAGCTTCATTTTAAAACATTCAATGAAAATCATAATGCATTCTTTTGCACATTGGCAAAGCATCACTTGACAGTGTGCAATCAGTGAATGTTGGGCTGTGAAATACAAACAAACAAACAGACTACATCAGATTAATTGTTATGAATTTTGACTACTGTGCTTTCAGGCTTTAAAATTGGCCATATTACATACAATAAAGACATGAAATTTTTAACTGATGTGTTTGATAACCTACAATTTAAAAGTTGGTTGTTTTGAATGTTCATGCAAAGCTACACTAGGCTATCTAAACTAACAATCCCTAATTTTGAGCCGATAGACTAGAGGAAAGGCAGCTAGTCAGCAGCACCTACTCTAATCAAATAGTGGGATTTGGCCATCAGTCATATAATGCATCCATGGCCGTAAAGTGTGGAGTGTGATTGTTTATTTGTGGCAGCAGGATAGGAACCATGGACCCTTGTATTGACAGTCCAACACATTAACCACTAGGCCGTACCGGCTCACATTTCAAAAATGAATAAATGTTGATGATTTTTGCCAATAAGTGAGAAAACTAGTTTTAGAGAGAGAGAGAAAAAAAACCAGAATTATCTCGCATGATAAAGATATGAAAAGGCTGCTTCTCATACAAGAACAACACAAAGTGCAGATTAAGTCCAGGTAATCTTAAGATTACAGGAATGGAAATGCACACAATTAGTATCACACAGTCTGGTGATAGTTATTCTTAAATGACAAGATGATCTTATTAACCTCTTTGAAGAGAATGGAAAAGGCAGTGTCTTTTTAGTTTTTGTTTCTAAATTTATTTATTGTAGATAAACAAACATCAATAATTCCAATCATTGATCAACCAACCATCAGAGTAGTCTCATTATATTGTTTCTTCAGTCATACATAGGATTGGTAATATTTAGCATAACAAGTCATGTTAAGTCAATACCCACTTGGTATGTAAGATATTTGCAAAATCTTGTGGAAGAAGTGTGGTATTGATATGTTATAAATCACTATTTGTCATCCCACTGTGATGCCTGTCACTTTGTTTTATAGCTGTTGATGTTTACACAGTATTTATTCTAACTTGCAATGACCTACACAGTACATTGTAGTGTCTTATTAAAAGCAGGTTTGTGCAATATAAACTTACATGGCTATTGAATTCAACTTGAATTATATTCCTTTTATCACTCAAAAAATAAATCCTCAATTAAATTTAAAGGAATAATACAGATAGGGTATTATTAAATAGTTTTAAGTGATAATTGTTTTGTGAACTAGAGATAACACGTTTTGATTTCTCTTTTTTCTCTTTTTCTCTCAATCTCAAAAAAATTCTTAAGTTTCTGAAGTTTAAAAACTAATATTGAATGTTTTTATGCTATAATTAGCCAGAAACATTTTTTCAAATTACAAATTAAATGTCTGAAATATATCTATTACATCCTTAATTGGTTAATAAAAACTTGTATATCTGATGATGTGTTACTGAAATAAATAATGTGCATAAAAGTTTGTGACTGAGCTATTTTTGTTCAGAATATGATATTCTGATATGAAAATCTGTGTTTCATTAGCTTATTGCATGATTTACCTATAACTGTCTTTGATCTATTTCTTCTCTCTTATAAATTAGTCTCTCTTTTTTTTTCTTTTTTTTTTTTAGTAATTTTAATCATGCTCTTACTTTCTTGCAATTAAAATAAATATTTTATTGACAGGTTAATCATTTCTCTTCCTTCTGTTGCTCAACATTTACTGGTGCTTCTCTTTGGAACATTCCATACCATTGCCACTTCAGCTGAGAGGGCCCAAACTGGCATGTCCTCAGAAGCTCTTGGGGTCAGTGTTGCTCCCAGTTTTTTTCAGTCATGTGTTAGTAATGGAAAAATGGCAAAAATGGAAGATGTCATCAGATTCAAGGTTAGGTTCATTTCCTTTTATAACAAGTACTGTTATTTATATTAATACAAACAAATTTTCATGATGATAAACTCTGTGATTAATATTTTCTATGACAGTATTTCTGCTTGCATAGCATTTCTATGCCAACCAAGAATATGCACTTTTTTCATGCTCTGTTTTCAAAACAGATGAAAGTTATTAGAACTAAGGATATCCTTGTTTGCAGACCATGTTATAGAGTTAAATTTTTAATAGATGGATTTTTTTATTGCTCTTACAGGAAAAATGATTAACTAGTAAAATAGCTTTAGTAAGACTGTAAGTTATAGATTTCATTACACTTTAAAGTCACCAAAACAAAGCATACCCTAGTATTTAATTGATTTTTATGGCTGCAAATGAATACTACTGTGTATAAAAACCAGCTGAAAGTTAAGTTAAAACTGTATAAAAATGAATCATAAAATGTTGTTGAAGCAAATTGTCAACCTATGAACATTTTTATTTGTTTATGAGTTTTAGAAAAGCCATTTTATAAGAGTCAATCAGCAGCCAAGCCAGGTTAACACTTTTTGTTCCATTCTACGTTTCTACTTGTAATTTGTTTTTTAGTTAATAAAAAGAAAGACTATCTGAAACCTTAAAATGACTTAGAACAATGAAAATATTAACTTTTTTCTAAGTTGTATTCATGCCTGTAATGAAAATGTAATGCCAGAAGTGACTGTTGCAATGGCTTCTTCTATTTTTCTATTGGGCCAAGGACAGTAAGATATAAGATTCTATCTTATTTAACTGCTGACATTAGAAGTCATTATTTAGTAATGTACTAGAGCTACATATTCTGATTGTTTTTTGTTTTTTTTACTGTTAGAAACAACAAACAAACCTTGGTTTAAATTTTCCACAGAAAAGGTGAATTTTTGTAGTTACTCTTATCATTGTGGTTATGAATGATAAATTATGCACTTCATCTTTTCATTATTTGAAAGGTGCGACATTTACTCTACAGGCAGAGATTTGTCAGGAAATATTTCTTACTGAAGTCCCATGATTCCAGCAATTTACACCCATTACTCTCCCCTTCCATTAAAACAACATAAAGGATTTTTCCATTAACCCTGTCATGACAGGCATCCTACACATGTCAAAAGGTTTTAGTGACTTACATTCAAAATTTTATTAATCTACTTTTTGTTAATGTTATTCCAATTAGTATAGCATAAAATCTTAGCTAACAATCCATATTTTAATAGTATACAAGATTTAAATTCTTAATTATATATGGCAGTATTAAAAAATATCCTGAATTCCCCTAGTGTGATACATGACACATGTTTCTGTATGCTTCTTCTCTTCTCTATTTTATCTACCATCCCTCCAATAACTGTGAAATTAAACGTAAATTACTCACTATAAAATTGTCATTGCTCAGATACACCATAATTTTTATAGTTTTCAATTTTGTTTGGTTACAGATTCATCAAATAGAAAATCAGATCCCACTTACCACACCCATCTGTCACATCCTCACTTTCAGGATTTATTAATAGTTCTCTCATACATTTAATTCTTTATTATCTATAACCAATAGAAAGCCAAGGTGTTCATCTATCAAATTATGTATTGTATAACATTGTTTTCTGAATGGAGAATTGTCAATTTCAGTGTTAGTACTAGCTTTGTTCTCACAGGAAATATAACAACTAGCTCGGATGAATTTGTAATGGCTCTTGTTGCATAGTTTGAAAGCCAGAAAAATTGTGAGAGTTAGGGGAAATTGTCTACTTTTTGTATGTTATTAGTCTTTGTTCTTTGGTGCATTAGTTAATTAAATAAAAATTATTGAGTGCATTACTACCATTGTTATAAAAAAAAGCAGGGTTAAGTGTCATCAGTAGTTTGGGTAAGTACTTTATTTCATGTTTATTCTTTACTTATTATTATAAAAATAACAAATGTAAAAATAGGTATCTTGAGGCTAGTTAAGGTTAGAGTAGGTAAAATAATAATAATATATTAAGAATGTTTCACGATGCACACATGCGAGCAGCTTGTGGGTAATGCAGTTCGATAGCGAAACATGACCTCCATGTTCCCCAAGTGATTTACAACTTATGGCAAAGTTGTATTTAGACATGGTTCAAAGGGCAATAAAACAATAAAATTTAATTATAAATAGAT
>NW_013665648.1:768716-789780 GCF_000517525.1 Limulus polyphemus | reverse complement strand
CTTTTCTTCATCTCAAAAATCTAAGATTTGATTTGTGTAATCTCTAAAACCTCCTAAATACATTTCAATTCTTTGTTTTCACTAAAACTTTATATTTTGTCTGTTATGAGTTTAAAGCTACTTAGGATAAACTAATGTAGTTTCATGTTACAATTTGAAGCCATTCTAGAAAGAAAAAAGGGTAATTTAGGTTTATTATTTATTTTTGTGGTAATGAGGTCTGTCAAATTGACAAATGTTGTATAGAGTTAGGGTAGAGAAAATAACAGACAAAATATAAAGTTTTAGTGAAAACAAAGAATTGAAATGTATTTAGGAGGTTTTAGAGATTACACAAATCAAATCTTAGATTTTTGAGATGAAGAAAAGTATTTTTAATCTTAACATGAAAATCACTTTGCACATGGGGCTATTCAAAACAAATATTCGATATATTCACGGATAAATCTTTAGTAAAAATACTTCATTAAAAAAACTGATTTTTTTGTGTACAAAATACATGTAATGTGTACTAAAAGCCTGCCAAATTTTGTGAAGATACACTTACTGTATTTTACTATATATAAGTAAAAATGGTCCCAACCCTGTATTGAGAGAGTTAACACATAAATCTGCTTTTGTAATAGAATTGATAGAATATTAAAAACTAATCGCATTAGAAACCAGAGGGGCACCCAATAGAGCACATACCTCCACCATGCAGCATTGATCATATTCAGCTCTCAAAAAATAAGAAAATATGTCCATATGTCTGTCATTATCAACAGACACGTACTATTTTTGACAGGACAATGAAGAATAATATTCTACACATGTCCACCAAGTTTCATCAAAATCTGATATCATTTTTGATAAAGTTTTAAAACAAAAATAGTGTGAAAAATCAATTCCCATGTTAACAGATAGGGATTTTTTTTATTCTCATGACATTGCATACCAACTTTCATCCAAATCCATTCAGCTGTTTTCGAGAAATCTTGCTGACAAACAAAAACACGCACACACACGTTTGAAAATATAACCGCTCTCCACCTTCGGATGGCAGAGGTAATAAGGCCACTGTATTAGTGGGGAATCATCTATTTGTCTAACAGATATAATAACCAAGTAATGCTTTTTAATTTCTATTTTTTGTCTTCTAATTAATAATACAATCTATCTGAAAAAAAAGTTTCTTTAAGTTTTTCTTTAGAGAGAGAATGATATAAAAGTTAGTTTCATTTCATACAAAAGGAACAACTATAACCATCTGTATCAATCATAATATTTGATTTCATATTTCATCTCTTTGGTGCAATTAATGCTACTTTTGTTGCAAAAGCCGTACATCATCATTCTAAAGTCAACCATACTATTTCAGACTGTATTTAATGTTGTTATTCTAATCTGATGCTTCTTGTCATATTATTTGTGCTAAATAAACAATAAAATGTTAAGTATTAAATCTTTTCCTTTGTGTATGTAGTGAGTAATATTGTGACATTTTCAGTATTATTAGAATAATGGGACATGTTTTATTGTAATGTTTCTAATACATCATTGTACTTTTTAATAACAAAATAATTTTAGGCTAACTAATGTTCTGGGTGAAGTTAGAACTAGGGTGTTTTCACTTTGGGGTGATGTAATTTAACATATAAACCGTACTATTAATAACAGATGAGAAATCTCTTATCAGTGAGTGACAGTGACTATGAGAACACCTGTTTAAGTCCCTGTTTCTGATTTTTCTTACATCAACTTACAATTTCACATGTTCTAGAATTCTACACTCCAGTTGAGCTCCTCTGTATCATAAAATCTTTTTATATATGTGCTGATTTCAAAACATCATCTCCAAAGAACCAGAAATGAAAGTTGTTTCCCATCCAGTTTTTTGTAATTTTTTCTGTTAGCCCCAGATAGAATACTAATGTTTTTGTTCTTTTGTTTTTTTTCAACAGTTTAAGTTTACAAATCCATTTGTAAAATATGAAGGGGAGTTTTGAGCTATTTTCTTGAGAATTGACTATTTTGATGTTCCAATGTATTAAGAATTTTTAAAAATGACAATTATAGTATGATATATATATGTATGTGTTGGTTACTAATCACCTCTTACAATAAGTATTTTATTATACCTAATTACAATAACACAAAGATGATTTTAATTACTGACAGCCACATCCTCCATGACAGTTGTTCTTACTTTTACATAAAGATGAAATGACTGTCAAATAAGTGCTTTGAGAAAGAAAACTTCTACTCAAATTTTATTTTTTTGTTTTTGTAGACTTACTTTTTTTAAAGCTGGAAAAAAAAAGCTGTTAGGATTCCTGCCCTATCTCCTAACTTCTGAATTAATCCATTATTTTTAATTCTAAGTAAGTTAAAAACAATGGAAGGAAATAATTTCAACTCAAGAACATTTTAATATATTTTAGTCATTCAAGATATACATTATAGAAAAAATTAAACAATTTATAGTAAATTATTTAAATGGCAAAAAAAACTCGGTTACTGCATTTTTAATACCAATCTTTCATCAGAAAATAAAATTAAAAATTTCTATATATGAACCTAGAATATCAATTTACATAATGTTGCCCCCCACCTCACCCAGTGGCACAGCGGTATGTCTGTAGACTTACATCTCTAGAAACCTGGTTTCGATACCCATGGTGGGCAGAGCACACGTAGCCCATTGTGTAGCTTTGTGATTAACTACAAACAAATAAATACATAATGTTAATATTTCAATAAGGGTCATTAAGATATATTCAGTGTTTTCTTACTAAAAAAGTTTGTACATTATTAATGGGTATTTTAAGTCTTCAATATGCTGTTACTTGTAAAGCATACTACACTATATAACTACATATAATAAACATACAAGACATTATATGGAGTGATAATACACCGTTTAACAATCGGATGTATAATTTATTCAACAGGAAATAAGTAGTAGCACAGTTTAAAGGAACACTGTAAAAAAGTGTTACACATTTTGTTTTTAACTTTTCATTTAAATCACATGTATTAATACCTGCTTATATTCAACTTGCTGCTTTTAATAGCTTATGTAGTTATACAGCGAAAGCACTGTGATACAAAAGGGGATTGACCCAAAACAATAGGTAGTAGAGGGAAAAGAATTTAGCCATATTCAATGACATTCTTTTGTTAAATATAACACTTCTGCTCTGAAAAACTGCTGATGTTACAGTGACAGGTTAATAAATGTTATACTGATCATAACACAAAACATCATTGACATTTGTTGGATACCTGCCTACTTAAAACAATACACATGCATCTAGTTATGGGAAGAAAAAAAATAGACCTACATGGGAAAAAATCTAATTCCTTTCACTTAGTATCCTTACTTTTTTAATTAAGCAGAAAATTAAATAATTTTCTAGCAATTTGTTTCCAAAAGTTGAAGTAGTTGAAAACATATTCAAATATTTTGTACAACATAGTTCTTAGTGCAACTGAAAACTAAAGGTATAATAAAGATATGAGAAATATTACCTTTTATTTTGATTGCTTCCAATAAACATACAAGGCACAGTAAATCAGAATCATGATTGAGTTTTGCAAAACAACAACAGAAAACAAACACAATCAAAGTCTTGTTTTCAGCACTGACTATTCTCAACAAACATGTCACTTTTTCGTTGCATATACAACTTCTTCTTCTCCTTTTTATTCTAGAGGTGCAGTAGAGACGCATTCATTCATTCTTGTTAGTGACAGTCCTGCCAGTGTACTAGCTTTTCAGATTGTCATTGAGTACTTACCAGTTAGTAGAAATGCCGAAAACTACACGTAAAGTTACAAATGTGTGTAAAAAAATTATTTTTTTATTTGTAGGTGAACATGAAATGCTCACATTACTACCACAATTAGATAAACTTAAGTTTTTGTTTATTCATTAATTGGTTAAATCTCTTCCCATCCAATGTAGAAAACATGACACTTCTTAATCACTTGGAACATTTTTTTTTTTCAGTAACAGCAAATAAAAAGGTAGAAGAAATAGTCTAAAATACTGCTTCAAAAATATATGTTTTTGCTTGATAGGTTAGAGTAATTTGAAAGGTTTTTAAATTTTAGCCTAACTCATCCTATTCCACCCAAATTTGATTTTGCACCACATAAACATTTTACAAATATTCATGCCTTTAAAACTCTTGGTATTCTGGTTACTGGATGTTTTAGCACAATTTAAAATGCATAATGGAAAATGTTTTTTGAAATAAAGTTCAACGTTTTAAATCACAGATGGTCATTTTATTGTGCATTCTTTATTTCAAAATATTTACAGCTATATTAGCTAAAAATGGAGTTCTAAGGAAAGACTCTCAGGATTTTATTTTTTATTCAACCACTGCTAAAAACTACTTGGGTAATATTTTTATTATTATAATTTTACTTCTGTTATTTCATTTTTCTTGTGTCCAATAATGATAGCTTATGTTTTTGATGTTTGTTTTACTTTATTGTGAAGGTTTTTTTAGCCAACTTACTAATAGGAAAAGCTATTCCAATAATACCAAGGCTTTCTTATTAAAGTGGTAAAAGTTTAATGCACATGAACTCTTAACGTACTACACTGATCTAGATTTAAGTTCAGTTGAAATAAAAAATATGTTGCACAGATTTTGTAATCAAACTTTGATTATCTGTCATAAATGCATTAACTCATTGACCAATCTGTTCTAAAGCTATTACATCTTAAAACATGTCTGTGTCATCATCTTTATTCATTGGATCAGTTAAAATTCACAGTCATAATGTATTGTCTCATTAGTATGTCAACCCTACAGATAATTTTTAATGCACAGCCTGGGTCTCTGTAAATAACACAATTTGTAAAAAAAAAAAAAATATATGTATATACCTTAGTTGTCAAAATAATTGATGTACTGAGGTTAATTACACTTTATAAGAATGATGTTCCAGGTTCCATGCTGCTTTTAGGACTACCTCCTTAAATGTTAAATGTTTTAATTCTGATGGTCATGTTTTTATGCTATTGGTAAATTCTGCATTTTTGACTGTAACAAGCTCCAGAAAGAATAGCAACGTTAATCTTAGACCATAAGATTTTTCACAGACCTTTCACTGTATGTGGACACAGGCTTCCAAAGGCCCAAAAAAGTTGTTGGAGCTTAAATGAGGGACTTGATTAATATGTGGTTAGATGGGAGTGCCATGATTCAAGTTTCTTTAAACATTCTTTTTTTTTTAAATTATTTTTGTTTTTGAAGTGTGGCTAGAAGTTTATGAGCCTTTGTGAGCTTTAAAACATGTTTTTACTTTTATTTTGTAAACAGTAGAAGGAGATATGCCCAGCTTCATCACATTGTCTTTTTTTTTCGGTTGAAGAGTTAGTTCTCTTTTACATCTGTAACCTTTACTTTGCCAGTGAAGGTGTTGCTCCAGATTTGCTTGGGGTATGGTTTTGGAGCCATTACTGTCCTGAATACTCTTCTATGCACACTTTTCTGCTTCTGTGGAGAACACTGAAGGTTCATTTCTTAAAAATGTTGTGTCTTTTGACTCTACAACATTTTTCAACAATATCACTATAAGAAATTTCTTCTTCAGACAAGGTTGTGCCATATTCATCCAACCATTAGTCTATCCTGGCAGCAGTGTATTATAGAATAGCTGAGAATTTGCCATGAACTAAAATACATAGTTACTATGCGTGTTGCTGTTAGTGCTATGGATCATATCTCTAGCATTACAAATTTGTTTTAGCATATACAAACCATTTATTTAAAGAGTGCTGAATCATCTGTATCAGAGTGTTTATCGTGAACTATAAGTTTGCCAAACCTTTATTTCAACTTTTAGTATTCAGAAAAAATTGTAAAGCCATATTTTTTAAAGGAAGGAACAAATACTATGTTTAGGGATTCTCATAAAGAAAAAAGAAGACACTTTTAAATACTTAAGAAATTTATTTGTAAACTAATTTCCAATTTTATTGCTTTTACGCTTGTAATTTGGTGCACAAAATACAAGTTAGTGAAAATGTGTTTGTACTAATCAGTATTTGGAAAGTCAACTTTCCAAATTGATTATAATTATAGCATATTTTTTGTATGGGTGTATAGATACTTTTAAGATGGAATTGTGTTCTTTCCAAGTAGCTTGGAAAATAGCTATTTCCCATTAGATAGACATCATAAAATGTAATCTAGGTGATGGTATGTATGCCTTTTTAAGTACTTGTTGGTACATATCCCAAAAATCATTTTTGTTGATTTAGTAAAATTACTTTTTTTGGCTAATTAAGAATAAAATTATTTGTTTTAAATAAAGAGAAAGATTGTCTTCATATTCTTGAGAGTTTTAGTTATGATTTATTTCTAACCACTTGATTGTATTTTTATCATCATTGCATTGAAATTGTAGTTTAATGTACATGTTTAAGTGATTAACATTTCATAATTTTGTTGTGCTAGGTTTCTGTACATGCAAAATAAACAGTGGGTTTAGTCATTGGAAGAGATGATGCTTGAATGTATTTTTATTACAAAAATTTTAAAACAGTTTTCTCTAGGGGCTGTTTTTATATTTACAAAACAATTTCTGAAGTACATGTATATGCATCAAACTTCAGCTGGATGGTCAAATATAATCCATATTATTGAATATTAGTTACTTCTATTTTGTCAAAAAATTTTATTAATTAAAAAAATAAAAATCTTTGCTCATAAGACACTGTAAATGTTGAACTCAATACATTTGCATGGAAATATTTTCAAAATTTTGATGTCATAGAGTGGCATATTAATGATATGAGTTAACATTCTGTATTGTTTGAAGCAAATTGTTTAGATTTTGTTTTTTACTCTAATTTATTTTGAAAAATTGAAACATTTCCTACCAACTATCTGTGGGATGGGAGAAACCTAGCATAACCCAAACTTGTGTGCTTACAGAGATGGACTTATTGTACAGTGTATTCACAGTGAATCCCTCTTCTTTTTCTGTGTTGCTCTCCCCTCCCTAACCTCCAGGCTCGAATCTCGGTAAGTTTCCCTCAGTGTCCTATTGTAAATGTTGTCCAGTCCTGTTCCAGGCCTTCATATTTTTCTTTCTTACCTTCTGATTGGTTGTGCATCATCTGTTTTAGCTAGAGTTCATGTGGCAATTTGATGTTTTGGGCTGCTTGTTGCATATGGACACAGGTTATATTTATTTGGTATGATATTTTGTGCCAAACATTTGTTTTAGGAGCAAAATGTAGAGAGATACTTGTTTATACATATGTATGCATTTTGATGACTTATTTCTTATAAGTGTATTATAACAGTAGAATGTATACAACAGTAAAGAAATGCTGTTTTCTTTTCCTGATATAGTTTTTTTCATGTTGGTGCAGCTTTTATAGATTACTAAGAAATTTTGTAAGAAAATAATTACAAAAGTTTTTATTTTCATCAAAAGAAATAATTAAATTTGTCAAATTCATTATTTCATAAAAGAAACAAAGAAATGTTAAGATACTCTGAAAATGGAAACTTTCAGAAAAATATTTTTTTGATGAGTGAAAAATCACAGTATCAGCTGTCATTAGTCTATAAATGTATGTAGTTTTTTTTTATGGAAGGCTTTTTAAAACTTAGCAAAAAGAAAACTTGAGCTGAAATATAAAATTATTTAAAATTTTATTATACCAGTGAAATATTAGAATTGACTTGTACAATGACATATTCAAAATTATTTTATTCTACAGAAATGTAAAGAAGAAAAACCTAATGTCTTCTTTTGGCATTTTTACTTTACTTGAATTTTCTCAATGCATTTGTTTTGTTGTTCAGTGTATTAACAATTAAATCAGTTCAAATACCTTTTTTTTATAATTATTCTACTTTTTGTGTTTTAATGGACTTTGATTAGTCTATAGTGGTTGTCTTTATACACTCAGTATTGTTAAAATAATGCTTTGTTTTTTCTTAACCATTTCTCTTTCAACATGATGCCATATGAGTTTACACTCATACATTAATACACTTGATACTAATTTAGTGTCTTATATTGTTTAATAAATAATTGGCTCTGTTTAACAACATTGATAAATTGTTATTCTTTGAAATTCAAAATAGTAGGAAAGAGTAAAAACAAACATTCATCCTATCTTGACATTTGATGCTAATAAAGTAAGAAATTGCACAAATGTTTTATTTTTATGAAATATATTACCTCCTAACCGTTTGCAGCTTTTTTTTTTCAAAGTCCCATTACAAAAATTATTTTTCAATTTTGAAAACTATCAATATCGACTGGAATAATTTTTCCGTAAAAACAAACAACTCTAGATTGAATAAGAATAAAAAAAAAGTGTTAGAATTTTTTTTTCCAGTCCTTCTTTCATACCAGCTATTTCCATATGGTTTTGATAAAAACAAAATTAAAGACTTGGCAAATAATATTTATTGGGTGTTAACTCGTAATATACCTATTTTAGCATGATAATTAGCATGTTTTTGCTCATGATAATTTATGCCTTTTCTTTTGGAAAATATTATGGAAATTAGACTAACAAGCATTTTAATCACATGATTGTGACAACTAAGAACATGCTTTTAAAATATTTGCTGATTTTAATATTTTGTTTAATAAAAGTTAAACTTGGATTTTATTTAGATGTGAATGATTTTTCATGTTCTTTTGAATAGTATAATCCTTTTGTAAAAATAGTTATTAATAATTTTAGAGTAGCAGGATTAAAGCTGGTACTACTTTGCTTCTGGTGGATTGGAAAGGGTTAATTTTGCCTTTAACAAGTCTGAAAAGTAAAAATCGATTGTAAATACACTTTTTGTTTGAGTGGTTTAGAAATAAGAAGAGTGCCTTAAGAAGAGTGTTATCTTTGTTTTTTGTAACACATTTGTCCAAAAGTATTTGTTTTTTGTTGTATATTACATACTCGTTTAATGATTCTTTTTTTCAATAACTTAGTATCTGTAATATTAAAAGTTAGTTTGCAGAAGTCATAGTTTCTGACATTTTTTATTTCAGTATTGCCTCAACTTGTACTAAAATGATATGCAGATGCAATTATGTGTTTAATAGAATGCTTCACCTGAAGATTTTCTCATGATTTTCTTCATTAAAGAAAGAGAAAGAAGATACACAGTTGAAATTAATCAAGCTAGTTGAAAAGTGTAATTAAAAGCTCTGCATAAAATGATTTAATACGGACAAAAGTATAATCCGTGACTTGGTTTCTTGTTCTTATGATAGGATTTTTGTGCAATTTTTCAAAACAGCTTTACTTACATTTAGGTAGATTTTTTTTTGTGAGCACATGGTTTTCAAAACATTTTGATGGGATAAGTCTCAAATTAAACATGATGCACTGAACAACAGTGGAATCTGAGGGTTCTATATAAAGATTTTAATAGAATCTGGATGCTTTTGGTTTTCACTTTTTGGGTTACAAAACTCTTAATCTTGCATTGTTGAAAGTTTTACTTTCATCTTACATAATTCACCATTCTCATTTCATTGATTAATTAACTGTCATAATAATATACTCTTACTTATGATTCACTTTCAAAGTTATTTTACTAAGAAAAATCTTTAATTTCAGACACTGTTTTAAAAAACTTGCATGTACCTTCTAACACACACATACATTGTTCTTTAGATACTGTATCGTTGAATTGGCTGGAATTTTACTGGATAGTTTGTTTTATGATGTTGCTGTAATATTGAACTTCTCATGTTGTAGACAATCGACAAAAATTTACATATAATTTCTTTTTATTTTAATTATGGGTGTAATTTTTTGGTTCATATAAAGAGCAACATATAAAAACTGAAAACTAACACACGGTCTACATCATAAGACTTAATGTGTCTGCTTCTAATCTGCAGTTTTATGCATGAATTCAGAGATTGAGTATGTTATGTTAAAATGATTTTGGAGCCTCACCATGTCATTACAGTCCATGCCACTATATCTAGTCATGCTCTGTCTGTTCACTGTTAATCTTAACAATAGGCCTAGCGCATAGATCCAGTTGCAAATAGCTCCACTGTAAGGCTGTCATGTCCAAAGCACTGTACTTCATGATCCATCTAGTGTATGAGGATGAGAGTTTTCCAGTTCCAAGTTCTACAGTTTGATTGCAGAGAAATCCATAGGTACTGTCTGATGACTTGATCGGTATGTCTTCTTATGGTATAGCATGAATCCCTGTTACATTTGATAGCTGCTTTAGATATGTGAAGCAATATATATACATTTGTCATGTTGCTTTTCCACATGGAGATTCTTCTGATTATATTGCATGTTGTTTCTGGTGGCACATGGATGACGTTTACTGTTGATCTTTATGTTCATGGATTCTCACCAGTTACAAGATGCCACATTTACTTACCA
Organism: Limulus polyphemus; assembly: GCF_000517525.1. NCBI lineage: Eukaryota > Metazoa > Arthropoda > Merostomata > Xiphosura > Limulidae > Limulus > Limulus polyphemus. The sequence continues at coordinate 779,387 of NW_013665648.1, read as the reverse complement.
TTGCTGGTGTACAGTTTTTGCAGGACTCTTTCTGAATGGTCCTGGTTACCCAATTTGATCCCTATTCCTTTTTTTTTAAATGTCATTAAATACAAGGGATATCCCATCTTGTAAATTCCTAATCTGAACATATCATTATGATCTGAGTGTATGAATATCTTGCATAAAAAAAGGGGTGTTACATTCCCTTCCCAAAAGTATTCACTTTTCAGTACACCAAGTTACCCAAAAAATGTTGAGAAATGTCAAAATGTATTTATTTTTAAGGATGCACGGGTACCCAGCCAGGTATTGGGCTATTTGGTAATACTCGTCTCCAGCCGAGTGTCGAAGTTGGGCATCTGAGCCCTAATCTTTGTGGCAACTAATGCAGTACTGAAAGTTAAAGAAAACATATTCCGGGCAAAAAAATTGACTGCCCGCTGAAAATTGGAGATTCAGAGAACACTAGTTGATAATAACAAGCATGGCTTGAGAAGTGGATTTTTGGAGAAGGTGGGGGTTTTGAGAATAATAGAGGTTAGAGTTTGAGAAGTTGAGACTAGGCATTGAAAGTTGAAAGAAAAACTTGAATGTTCTGTTGATGATTATTCAGTTAAATGTAATATATGTATGTTGTTGTTGGGGGGGGAGGGCAAGAAAAGAACCTGGTCCCGGTTGACACCTGGCCATAGCTTAGCGACCGAGTATTCAGACCCGGTATTCAGCCAAATTTTAGTACCCGTGCATCCCAGTTATGATATATGCTATTCCACTGTAACTTTATATCAGCTGTGGTTGTCACTTGACACACTAACTTACATATTCAAAATCTTTGTAATATAATGTACTCAACCCTCTGTATAAACCATCACCTGTCTTCTGTGATTAGTGTTTATATTTTTTCAAGGCAACATATGCTATGTCAATTTCAAATACAGCCATCAAGAAGAAAGTGGATTAATTACTGTGATACAACACAATATGAAGTAATTAAGTAATGTTTAAAGAAATTAAATTAAGGTTGTATGCATAAATATGGATGTCTGTGTATACAGAAACAATATTGTTTCCTTTCTTTGACTTACAGTTCACTTATAATTTTATTATTGACTACTGTTACATTGTAGGTGAAAAAATACCTACACATTGTTCATGCAAAAACTAAAAGGATTTTATGCATACACATCATAATCTGAAACACGACCACTTTATTTGGGTCACAAGCCAGTGTATTATGATTACTTTGCCTTTTATGAGTAACAAGCACAGTTAACAAGCTTACATGAAGCTTATATGGGTTAAGGCTTTTTCTTTTTGTTTTGTACATTTATTTTGAAATGGAATATTGTTTTTGTGTAATTGTCATTAATACGGATGTGTGGTATTCAAAATCTGTTAGTTTACAACTGGGGCTTTATATGAACAGCTCCCAGTAATTCTAAAGATGTTAAACCTTTTAAACGAATAACTGTAGTGGTGTCTAAACTGATTAATACTTGTTATTGTTAAGTAACCACAAAAGAAATATAGACCAACTGTGAAAAAGCTAGACAAAAATTACCTACCAGGTACAAATTAAATAAATATTTGGGATTAAGATTGAATTTAGCAAAAATGAAGAATAAATTTCAATTCAAAACAGTTAGTTGAAGTTCTACTATTATCAGTTGAAAGCACTGAAGTATATTTTTTGTGAAGAGATTCCCCTTTTATGTGATAGTGATGTCCAGTGATATCAAGAAAACCTTTGAATCACTAAACTAAAATTTACAAATATATTTTTGCCGAGGATGGAAAACATGATTGTAATAAATGGGTGACATTTTCGTGTCTGTTATATCATTAGTGAACTACTGTGATCTGAGAGAAATCAAAAAAGATTTAGGAAATATCAAACAATTGTATACAAGAATGAGGTTGGGAAAGAAATTACTTTTCAATTATTAGTTATAGTTTGTTTTGAATTTTAGAGTGGAAAATCTGCTACTGAAAGGAAGCTATAGGTATTGTGATGGCACTATTCAGCAGTCCTGGGAAGTCACATCAAGCCTAACAAGCCAACAATGAATTAATTTCTCTTGAAGAAATATTAATCACTCCTCAGAATCAACTGGTCTAATCATTGATGACCCAGAATGGACATGGAAGTTATCGAAAAAATAAGTTGAGATGGTACAGTCGTATACAATGAATGGAAATATATAGATACCCAAAGAAGTTTATAAATTGGGAACAATAAGGAAGAAGACCACCTGGAAGACTTCAAATAAGAGGGGTAAAATGAATAAAAGATGCTTTTGAAAGAAGAGAGAGACATCATTTGAAGTTGAAGAGTATGCTAGATTTGAAGACAAAACAGTACGGACAAGGTTGATAAGAATGGCGACTGACAGGACTTGGTCCTAACTGATGTTGATGATACGAGACATAGTTCTCTCTCAGGCCTAAACTCTTAATAATATCTATTGGATGGAATACTTCAAGTCTGGGTGGAAAGATGTGATGGTTGCTAGACTTTTAATCTTTACTGCCAAATTTTACAATATTCTGTACAGTAGTTCGTGATTTTATGAATGATTTGTACACATTATATCTTAATGTATTTAACACTACAACTCTCATTGTTTAAAGTATTCTTGTCCTGCATTATTTGAAATTATTCTAATTTGTCATAGTGAAAATGTATCTAAAGCTGCCACATTTACTATCTTATTAAACTACCTGAAGTACAAAACTACAAATAGGAATTTTATGAAACATTTGATGATCAGAAAACCTTGCATTTATGTTAAACAGTTGTGTAAATTATGGAATATTTTTTAATTCTGAATATTTTATGAGGTTACCAAAAATAATGTTTTTAAATTTATGTCAGGAAATTATTTTAAACATGTACATTTTGTATTCTGCAGGAATAACAATTTATTATTGGTATTATTTATGATAGTTCCATTAAAAATATCCTTGTAAAGAAACAAAGTAAATTTGGCTTTAAAATTTGATTCCTTTGATATTTTCAGCTTAGTTTGTGTTCATAGCAAAAGGAAAATATTATTAAAATTCCATACATTTCAACTTTTAACAATACAAATGAAAACATTTTACTCAACTGGAAAAAGAATTTGCCTGTATCTGATCATTTCGTACTTTTGGTTCAGGTAGCAACTCGAATAATGAAGTTTTTGATAGACAACTTTGGGGTCAGCAACCTTTTCGGACGAGAGAATTACGAATATTATGCACGTATAACAGGTCATGTATTAAAAGTTGAAGAAGATTGGGTTTTTGCCTTCCGTTATCCACCAGATACTCTTTTATCCCGTAAGTATGATACTTTTAAGTTTTTGGTCAACAGGATGAATGCATATTTCATCAAAGTGATAAAGGCCTTGCTATATTTTGTTAGAATTTAAGGTTGATCTTATATCTCCAATGTAGGTATTTGATAATTTACTAAAAACTGTTTTAATTGTTTTATATATCATAGTGTATAACCAGTAATTGCTTTAAATTGATAAGATTAACACAATGGTGATAAATTGTGATAAAAAAAATTACTGTTTGTTCGGGAAAGTTGGTTTTGTTATTATTCAGTGTACAGCGTTTTCTCTCAAGAATGCTCTGAAACTAGAGGTTTATTTAATTAAAAAGTTTTTCTAAATTGCTTTTTTATTTCCATCCTTTTTATAAATTTATTCAAGAAAGTAAAATTTTTTGTGATAATACGTTATGTAGAAGATAAAAACAAAAGTACAATTTTTCAAAAATGCTTGAGATTGTGCCTTAGGTAAATGGGAATTCATACTTAAAGAACTTTACTTAAACATTTTTTTCTTACACTTACAAATTTTTTAATTCCAAGAACCTTTAACAAATATCAATTAAAAAACAACAATATGATCTCACTAGGTCATAAATCAAATATTTTGTCATAGCAAGGAAATTCACAACTGATATTGGAGATAACCTGAAGCTTGTATCTTTGAACTTATTAAAAGCTAGATAATTTGTACATCGAGAATTTTCTTGTCTGCCTGAGGAATCATAAATGCTTTCTGACAATAAGTTAGCCATGATATTCATATTCTCTAATTTTAAAGCTGTTGATAACAGGAATATAATTTATTTTTTTAGAAATAAGTTTGCATGGGATATCATAACACTAGATGGCAACATGTTTATACAAAATTTGTTTTGCCTCACAAAAGTAATAGATATAAAAATCTACTAGTGGAAATTTCTTAATTAAAAAATAGTTGATTGCACAGTTGAGAATAGAGTGGCCCACCAGTCATATTGTTTGCTTAATTATCGGTAGTAATGCACAGAATTATTTAGTACTAACAGTAAGACCATTGCATAGTATAATTACAGTTTTGTATTACTGTACAGATTGAATGGAGAAATTAGTAATTGGTGAATGACAAAGTATTCTTAATCTAGTCATTGGGTAATAACAGATATATGTTTGTGCTAAGGATGGAGATAATTCTCCCTATTTTCATCAAGTTATTTTTGACTTGGGGTTGATCTTCACTGCTTATCCTCACTTTTGACTTAAATTGAAAAATATTTGCTTTTATGGTCACAAAAGCCACTTTGTTAGTCAACTAACCAAAATGTGGTTTTATCAATTTTGTATTTTAATAGCTTTAATTTATTGTAATTAACACATTCAAAAAATTCAATATCTTGGTTTTATCAGAAGTGATTTACCCTAAAACATGGAGTCAAGAATACCTAAATTAGTCACTGTTTTGTTCATCACAATATCTGGCAAGCAATAAAAAGCACTAAAATTGCCTTTAAACGATAAATTAGTATTAGAACTTTCATTCAACCAAACGTTTGTGCTCGTCAGTTGGTCTCTTGCAGAGAAATTTTTAATTTGAAAATGAATTAAACCCCACTTTTTGTCAAGATTTTGGTAAATGTTCATTGCCTTTTGCAAAGAAATTTACCTAAAGAAGACCTGTTTTCAATATTAAAAACTGCTCAGTATACAGTGGGAAAATTTCCAAGAGTCATGACTACCCTAGTCTCAGTTGTAAGTGTAAGGTTGAAAGGTTTGATGTTTTTATGAAATGTAAGCATTGTGGATGCAGACACACTGGGTTTCTGTTGAAGTTAAAGCAATCAGAAAGAAAAGTCTTCCAAAAGTGTTACAATCCAAACATAAAGGGAACAAGAGAAGAAAAAAAAACTGAGGAGGGGAAGGAATAGAATTAATTAGATACTTTATTGTTCTTATTGTAACCACTTTCATTGTTGTAGACTGTTCAGTGATTGACAGATATGAATATGATTTATCAGACTTCAACAGACAAAAATTATGATAAATGTACTGTTGTTGCCACTAGGTGTGCAAAATGCCCTAGTTGTCATGAGCATGTTGAAAACTATTCTTACAATGCAAATAACAGTCAAAATGGAATGGCTTTAAGAAAACGTAGTATGCTTTGGGAAGATTTCATCAACACCAAAACAGTGATTTGGTAGTTTCATTGCATTTTTCAAAGCAAAAACTTGTGCAAAGTTTTATGTGGAAAATTGTTGAAAGTTACCACAAGAAGAGAAAAAATTTTGCACAACTGACACAATTTTAGGGTTAAAATGTACGTAGATAAGCACTAAAAGGCAAGGAGGGAGGATCTCATATTTTAGTAAAGTTGCAGAGTTGTGAAAGGTCACATTACCACACTATAAATATACATTAGTATAGGAATACCATAAAGTTGAATGATAGATTCATTTAGATGGATGTATGAATTGTAAGACATGTGAGATATTCTGGATATAAAGCAACAAACCAAAAAAGGCTTAGTTTCAAAAATTATTAAATATTTTTATAGCATTTTATCATTTCAGTAAATTTATCTTTTCATTTTCAATGAAAAAAAGTAAATTTTATTAATACAAATGTTTTTAAGAATTTATATTATTAACAGTATTATAAGTTATATTTAAGTGAATGATCACAGTTTAAAGTAACAAACTATATTTAGGGGTAAAGTAGCAACTTTTGTCACTTCACTCATCAGATCTATTTGTTGTTAACATCAGCATGGATAAAATATACATATTAATTTTCATAATTTAGTATTATTGTAACCTTGACCCTGTGGTAGTAAGTACATGCAAGTATTTTTAAACAGTTTAATTTTCTGTTTTTGTTGTTATTTTGTTAGTGTAAAGCTACATAACGGGCTATTTGTGCTCTGTCCACCACAAGGAATTGAACCACATATTTTAGTGTCGTAAATCCATAAATGTACTACTGACCCACAGAAAGACTTTTGTTTTTGTATGTTTAAATATTCAAAATATATTTACTCGGAAAGTTAAGAATGCACATATAAAAGTGTTAGTGCTGGGCATTTAATTCAATTAATAGATATAATCAAATATGTATGAACTTGGATTACTTTGATTAATGTCATTTAAAATAATAGATTAATCAAAATTCCTGATTATCATTTTAGATCATTCCAATTATCCTGGTAATTGAAGTATTGCCATTATGATTTCTCATTATTACATTTTATAAATTCAAGGTTGAGATTAATCATGTAGTGTCACAACTCACAAAAATAAATAACTTATGAAAATTAGTGTTTCTGAAATTATTAGTATTTTAATTTATTCCAAATATCCAAGTCTCATGAGGGTATTTGATTAGTTTAATGTAATCGATTAATGAGCTCAACGATTAATCAATTATCAAATTCCACTAATCACCCAGCTCTAAAGCCTGCATAATAAAATATTTTTAAATTGCAATAACATTGTGTATAATATGTATCTCAGTAAATAGCTGTGCAACTTATGTTCGTATCCAAACTTGTATAGTCGACATGAGAAGAATAGCCTTGATGAATGGCTTAATTCTATAATAATCTGATGAAAAGAAATTTCAGTTTTATTTAAAAGTTGGAATATTGTAAAAATATTAATATTTTCATTTAATTTCTTTATAAACAATAAATACAAGTATTTTAAAGTGTTTTTTTTTTTGCAAATTTCAACATTATAAAGTATTTAAGGGCAGCAAAATAATATTACTATCTCTTTTATACTGGATCATTGTTATATATTTTTTTTCACAAAAACATAGATTTTTTTTGCTTTGAATGTGAAAAAAAAGAAATTGAAATAGAGAAAAAAAATTATGTTGAGGTATAGGTGCATGAGCATTGCAATACTTAAATGCAGTCATACTGATGGTTATTGAGAATGAATCATAAAGTATGCTTGGATAATGGAGTGCATTTGTAATACTGTAAACGTGTTATGATTGTAGGCTTTATTTGTCTAGCTCATTATATGTAGCCCTTGAGCTTTATATTCAGAACCAATTTATATGTATTCATATAATTATGAAATTTTCAGATGTTTTTAACTTGTGCAGAGAATGTCCTATGATGATTTACTTTTGTACAACTGCTTCTCTGAAAATTTAGAGTTCTCGAAATGCTAGGGTCTTAGATGGACCCTGGACCTCTGACCTGTAACTTTTGTGTGCTTGAAGCAAATACTTGTACATTTTCAGTTGTTGTTTTTTTGTCCATTTTCATCCCTGATATATATACAAAGAAAGGATGAACAAAGTATTCACAGGTAATTTTCTTTTCATTTGTTAAACAATAAATAATAATAATAATGAAATTTATTGTGAAATTAAAAATTTTTAATGATAGGAATTCAATGCTAAGTATAATAATAAATTATAAGAAATCAGAACTGAATAATTTTTACAACCATGTCATACTAGTAATTTAAAAAAGTCTTCTCTACAGTTTTAATGTGAACTGATTCGTAGTTCTAAAAGATCTAATTTTTTCTTTATCTTAGCTAAGGGCACAAGTTTCAAAAATAAAGAATTACTCCAGTTGCCTACTAGAATGGGACGAAGATGAAAATTCAGAAGTCCATGTATAATATATCATGTCTTAGAAGCAACTACAACTCATCTACAGTTTCTAGGTGTGTGTTACAGTTTAAGGCATACTTGACATCTCAGAAATTCACTTGCTGAACACTGTTGTATGAGGAGATGTGGCTGGCAATTGACAGACTTTGTGTTATTTACAAATCTTATTTTGTCATTCACCTTCTTTTGTATTAGATTTAATTAAGGACTTTCTGCATCCAGAAAATGTTATGTTGAACTTGTTATTTCTTTATGTGATATATGCTTAACACATTTCTTTTTTTATGCCTTTTAGTTTATATATTTTCATATTTGTATTAAATATCTTAAACTTAGTACATTTGAACCAAGTAGTATAAATTGCAGGGCTTAACCTGTCACTCACCAAACTATGTTTTGCAAATTATGTTTCAGAATTGATGATTGTAATTTGTGAATATCTATGGACTGTCAGTGTTAAGCAACAAACTTCTGTTTGAAAAGTTTGTGTGTGTAGACTGTACTGACTAACCAGTTCTTGCCAGTTACTAGTACACACAAAACAGTATTGAACAGTGTCAATTAACAGTGTTTAAGCAATGGAAATGGAAAAGTGGCTTTAAAAAAACAAAGAAACTACCTTGTCAAAAATATCAGAAACTTGCACCTTTTGGTTAAAATAATAACACTTGGGTTAGAGGGTTTCTTATATCTGTCTCTTTTATTTAAAGATACACACACATGTAAGAGGGGTCTATGTGATTGGTACATATTAACAGTCCTAGTTAAAAAATTCTACATTCTGAGGTTGCATAACTAATATTGAGAGGTTTATAAAAGACCTGCAGGATAACAAGTTGTCAAAATATATATATTTATTTATTTATTTTAATTAAAAGACCTGCAGGATGATAAGTTGTCAAAAATATATATATATGTATATCTTAATCTAATGCTACAGTTTTAAATATCAAATTCTGGTGAAATTAGTACTAGTGGAGTAATTAAGAGAGATGTAGAAAAATACATCTGTGATCTAGTGTAATACTTCTCAGTGTTATTAATCCTATTGATTTAATTATTAAAAATCTATTAACCATATGGACCTGTTTAAATTCATGTAGTTTGGAGATATGTAATGAATATTGATAGCTGATATATAATTATCATACTTGCTTTATAGTTATTGTTCATAAGGACAAATATATAGCAGTTCTTTAACCAAACAGTTAAGTACAGCATTCATCATGTTATAATTTCTTTGATTTATTGTTGGTTTATATGTAGATTTTTTCTAGCCACTAATGCAGTTATAATTTAAGTTGTTTTTCCATAAATTAAAAGTCTCCTGGTGGGAAAGCAGTAAGTCTACGGACTTGAAACACTTAAAGCTGAGGTTCAATTATCAGTGGTGGACATAGCAGATAGCCCAGTGTAGCTTTGCTGTAAAAAAACAACAAAAAAAACTATAGATTAGAAAAAGTATATTCTGGTGAACTTCAGATCTTTACATTTGAGATGTGAAATACCTCTGTCTTGTTACAGGTTTAAATAATTTATCAATTAAATAATATGTGATAGAGCAGTGCGGGTGAAAAGTTTCCAGACATTGTTGCTGACATTATCTTCAGGAAAGATATGGTTTTTTATTTAAGTGCAATAAAAGTATTACTCTGAAATCCTGAATTGTATATTCTGAATATTTTTTCAGGAATCAGATACAGTTGGAAAATTAGCAAATGTTTCACTTTTTTTGTTACAAACTTCATTTGTTATATCTTGTGTTCCTTCTTCATTGCCCCCAGTAGCATAGCAGTATGTCTGCAGACTTGTACTTCTAGAAACAGGGTTTTGATACCCATGGTGGGCAGAGCACAGATAGCCCTTTGTTTAGCTTTGTAGTTAATAACAAAACAACAACAACAACATCCTTCTTCATCCTTGCTAAATCTCTGTAAAGGTAGCATTCCTGTCAAGAACTCTGAAAGTTTTTTTCAATCTCCGGGTTGGTAATAAAGCATACTGGCTGTCCATAAGAGCCTTTTCTAATCCTTGTAGTACTCAGCATGCTCTGGTGTCTGCTTGACTGATGCTAAGAACATAAATTTACTCTTTACCCAAGGGAGGAAACTGGCCTAAAATTTACAATGGAGCCACCATCTTGATAAGGCTAATGACATCAGCATGTCAAAAAAACAAAATCTTCAAATATTGTGCAGTTGTGATTGTTTTATAAAGGACCTGCAGGGTAATAAGTTGTCAATATATATATATTTTAACCTAATGCTATAGTTTTAAATTTCAAAATAGTGAAACCAGTTGTAGTGGAGTAATCAAGAGAAATGTGGAAAAATACATCTGTGATCTAGTGTGATTTTTCTCACTTTTATTAATCCTATTTACTTAATATTTAAAAATATGTTAACCTTAACTATTCTCCAAGGGTTTAAATATAACTAAGGTGCAGTGCAGAGATTTTTGAATTGACCAAAAACACAGTTTATTAGACCAGTGTGTGTTGTGTAAAAGTTAAAAGAAACGGCCATTTTACCTATTTTATGATGGTTAATGTGGTATGTGTTTAACCCGATACTTGCCATGGCCATTTTGTCTTATTGTGAGGGCAAAATCATTTGTGAATTGAAAAAATGATAGAGAACTTATCTTTTATTGGATTTCAGATTTTATTTTTGTAAATAATAGCATAACATTCAGTTATTTGTACAAAATTGTATTGTTTAATGAAGTTTAAAGAGGAATTTAATGAAAAAATTCCTAAA
>NW_013665648.1:762122-767716 GCF_000517525.1 Limulus polyphemus | reverse complement strand
CTAAATTTATCCGAAATAATAGGCTTTATGTTTCTTAAACTACATACATCTTTGAAAGTTCTTATGAATTTTCAAGCATATTCATCCAGTAGTTTTATTGTTGGAATGAAATATAGCAAGACTTGCATTGCCTACTAAGAAAGTTAGTAGCCGGTAATCATCGGGTTAATACCTGTTACAGATTAAGAAACTAGGTATAATTTTAAAAGTTATTGAATCCACCCATCCTGTTAGTGAGCAACCAGTTCATACACTTGGATCACTGTTTCAAGAAATTTAGGATTGATCTTTTGAGCCTTAAAAGCAATATAGAATGGAGCATCTTGATTTAAAGTATTTAAATGTATCAGGTACATAAAGCTTTTTCTTCTCTTCACATTAATATCTGGAATAAAATCTGTAAAGAGGTGGGTTTACAATCTATTGTACCAGTGCATGGATAAGTTCTTTCTTTCACTACTGATGGTGTTCTGTGTGGTAGAGTCTACAGCAAATTTCACTGCAGGAGAATTGTGTATAAAATACACAGAAGCCAATGATGGCCTCCCTCCTATTACATGCTTACGAATGACCATCAACCATGTGTGGACAACATTTATAGAGAACTTTTGAGGAACTTCATGTTGACTGGATGCTTTGTCTTAGCAAAGCCATATCTTATAGGCATAATAAAACATAGGTATTTCTCAATAGTATATTAGTGTCAGCATATTAGCCTGATATTTGGGAAATTTCTTGCTTCATTGGATATCTAACTTACTATTTTAACTATAAACTGCAACTGCTGTAAATACCTTTGAAAACGTTTTCAAAGAAGTTGACATATGATATGTATATTATCCCTGTATTCTTTGACTAAAATATTTATTATTCATTATATATTTTTTGTGTATGTTTGGAACAGTTGGCCTGTTGTTGTTTTTTATTATTTTCTCTTTTTATAAATGTTTAAGTATGTGCATATATACATGTATTTGTAAATTTCACTGTTTATGTGGATTTGTGAATACTCTTTTATTTATTTTTGGTCTATTTGAAAACTGTTATATTTTTCATATATTGAACATATCTATATAAACCTATACTTGTATGTATTGGCCTTAAAATGAAAATAACTTAATATAAATGTACAATGTTTTTAATGCTTATACTGTATAAATACCCTGTGGTTTTTGGATAATAAATTTTCCTGATTTTACAACATATGAAGTTTTCGTTTTTATTCATTATTATCAGCTACTCTTTGCTAATTCCCTTGAAATAGCCCCCACCCCCCCATGGCTTATAATGCTAAATATTGTTTTTTTTATATCCCTGGTGAGAAGTGCACAGATAGCCCATTGTGTAGCTTTGTCTTTGATCATGAACAAACAGTCCTTAAATGATAATTTCTTTTGTATAACATGTTACTGTAACTATTACAACTGTGGATGATTTATTCATACACTACATTCCTGTATCTTAATCATGTAAAAAAAAAGTAGAAAAATCTGTGATGTACATTGGAGTATAGACTGATTAGATAACTGGATAAAATATCACTATTGAAGTTTTACCTTGTTTGTGTTTTCCAATTCTTGGTTGAATTTGCTTTTCCAAAACAGTGAATGAATAATCTGTGTGTAGTAAAAGGTAGTTTAGTGTGTTATCTGTCCAAATTCAGAGCTCAATTTGCTTTTCATTTTCCCAACAAGTGATAGGATAAATTGTTAGTAGTAAGAAAGTTGTGTCATGTGTTTACATTCTGGTTTTATCTTTCTTCTTCCAAATAACAAATGGGGTAAAATGTTAGTGGTAGTACAGAGCTACTACAAGTAATTTTATAATTTTTAAATACAAAAACAAAAGAAATAATAATAATATAATTATGTTTATAAATTATATTTCTTTAAAGATGTTGCATGAGAATATACCTAAAATTAATCCCTTCTTTTTTGTATGAAGAACTGAAATCTCGACCATTTGATTTCTAGCCGAAACAGATGATTCTTCAGGAAGAAAAAATAATAAAAAAAATTTCAGAAAATATTACTGACTTGTAGTCCATAAATATTCGAAAGCGCTCAAGTTTTTGGTGGTGTTTGAAAACCATTACAAATTATCAGTAGTTATGGACAGAACATTATTGTTGTGGTTGCATGACATGTCTCTTAAAAACAGTTGAGATGTTTTTGTTTTAAGTCATACAAATTACATGTGTAATTTTACACACCTTAAGTTTAATCTTGAAGCAAGTACTATAGCTGTACATAATTTTAAAATATTTGTAATGTTTAAAACTACTAAGTTTCGGAACATAGTATGCAGATAAGCACTTTTTTTTTATATTAACCCATTTACTGCGGCTGGAACGTATATTTCCCAGTGCTCCCACCCCCTACACTGCGCCTGGGACAAATGTTTCCCATTGTCGATGCTGTTTACGCCTTCCTCTGCTGGGTCCAGGTTCATCATTTTCACTGTTATCACTAGATGGAGAGCTAGCATTTCCTCTTCATCATCATGCATTTGAACATCACTTGACTCACTTTCACTATCTTCTAAACTATCTGAGTCAAGCATATTTACACAGTAATTAGGGTTACTACTCGCCAATCTAACGATGCAGGCATGATCAGCACACAGTCGTTATACATTTCGCTTGGGCATCTTGTTGGTTACTGAAGGGCTGAGTGGAAAACATTGAGGGAAGCCATATATCAACATTAGGTGGGATGCCAATAAATACTTTCCATCTCATTTTACTCCCATACATCACGTGCAGCAATTTTGAATGACAATGGGAAACATTTGTCTCAGTTGCAGTGTGAGGGGTGGAAGCACTGGGAAATATACGTTCCAGCCGCAGTGAAATGGTTAATTCACTTCTTAAGATTAGCTTAGAATACTGATGATATGGGGTTTTTAAATCTAGATTAGTAAATATAAGTGATATAGTAAAGCAAATTATTTTTCTTTCAAAGTTGCATTTCTCTTATGCAACACTTACTGTGTGCTTTGGATATAAAATTGTATACAGGACATGCAATGTGGGCATTTGTTCTTATTTGCAGTATGTTAAGCCCTGTGCTAATTTGGAGAACTTCAAAGGAATTGTAAAGTTAAATCATGTTACTTACATGCTTTGATATTTTGTTAGTTACAGTGATTGTTTGAACAAGGTAGTTTGAACATATTCAATGAAAGTATATGTTTGATGTTAGTAACAGCACTAAGACAGTATAATGAATATGATTATGTTTCACATTACAACATAAGTTGCTTGGATAGATTCATATGAAATTTATATTCATAACCTTATCTGAAGTTTCTGAATAAAAATACATTTTTAGTTATTTTTGCATAAGCACAACTATTAGTTACTGTTTTTCTTAGATTAGACTCCAAACAAATTGTTTTGATATTGAGTATGATTGTATTTTCATCATTCTGAAAACTAACAAGAATGTGAATCAATATGTGGTCTGCATTTCACTTTTTCTACACAGTAATACTAATAAAGCAGTCTCCATGGAAACTAACGTATAAAACATGCTTGATAAATTTTATGTTCGTTTTGTGAAACTAAACTGTAGCACAAAAGCAATCATGTTCTCACCCTTCAGGAAAAGCCTCGTTAGAGGCTGAGAAATTGTGGCTTCATCAGGAGGCTGAACGGTGGGGGCTGAGAGTTAACTTGGAAGGTAAGATGTTCTCCCCACATCTGATTGCTTTCACTGTAGTTTCTCTTGTATTTCACTACTTTAGACCTCTGTTTCTGCTGTCTGTCATTTCTCATTTATTCGCATGAATCAAAGGCATGCTACGTTTGCTGTAGAACCAATGTGGTACTTGTAGATGGCAAAAGAAAATCATTAAAACAACAATATATATTTAGTACTTGTAGAATGTAGCAGGAAAGTATTAGTAGGATGAAAGATTGCTTTATTTTTGTTTTATGCATTTTAGAACGGAAAACAGAAGTTAGCCGAAAAAATTTAGTTATCAGTTATACCATACAAAAGGTATCCAAAAAACTGTGCTACTGCCTGATTGCAGTTGTTTCATTATATGTAAAAAATTAGTTCACTAGATCATTAGTTTTGGAGAAATGTGTAAACCCTAATAATGTCATATAACAATTTCTAATTTTTTTTCTTGTTTATAAACCAGTGATACCATTGCATATTTACATTCTTAATGTTCTTGGATAGATTCGTGTTGTTTATATGTATGTTTTTTCCTTTTAAAATATATTCTTAACTTAAAGATAAAAGTTTGTTCCGATCTAGAACATAACATTATGTTAAATTAAAGACTAAATGTTGGTGTAACATGTTCTAAATAATGTAACCAAATTTGTAGCAAATGCTCAGACTACTATTATAACTTCAACAGGTTCATCTCAGTGTTTCAAGTTTTGTATGTGTGATGCAACATTCATTGATATTCTCAGTGAACTTCAAAACATCATACATATTTTAAGTTTTCAAAAATTCTGGTTTATTTTTAAAAGCATATTACATAAATCAAAAATGTACTGCTAGTTCTGGATCAAATACTTTTTGATTAATTTTTAAAGGTTTTTTTAGGTGTAATTATATAATCAACTCTTCATCAGAGGTATACTTAAGTTTAGATGGTATTTCAGCTCTTTGTGAATTCATTATCCTTATTTTTCTTTAAATGAATTTATCAAATGTTATTAAAACATGATATGAAAACGTTTGTGACATGAGATAGTTGCATTAATTGTCTGATGTTCAAAAACCCATATGAAACTATAACAACCAGGAGAAATTGTCTATTACATTAAAAAGTTATATTTCATTACAAAAAACATTTTCCTTAGCAAAGACCAACACCAAAATCGTTGGTTAACTGTAATGATGAACAAGGAACTATTTCAAATTGCATGATGATGGTATACCACTGAACAAAGTGACATTCATTTCTTCATCAGGTTTCACTTTACATGTATTTAAACTTATCGTACAACTTTACAAAGTATTATATACTTCTCTAACTTAAACCAAATATAGGTAGTTTATTGACTAAATTTAGCTTATTTCCTTTATTGCCCTACTAATTAGTAGGGTAGAATGACAAGTAGAGATGAAATGATAAGATGTGTATTTACTGACTCAATTTCAAAGGTTAATTCAGATAGTATACTACATATACACATTTACTTCATATTGATAGTTGGTTATAATTAACAAATGTCTGTAATGACTCAGGTACTATCTTAACCAATATGGAGTATTGAGAATGTCACCCAATAAGTAAGATTCATAATAACGACTATTACTGTATCAACTGATATGGAGAGTTGAGAATGACACTCAGTATGTCAGGTTCATAATAGTGACTTTCTTATCATATCAACCAATATGGATAGTTGAGAATGACACTCAGTATGTCAGGTTCATAATAGTGACTTTCTTATCATATCAACCAATATGGATAGTTGAGAATGACACTCAGTATGTCAGGTTCATAATAGTGACTTTCTTATCATATCAACCAATATGGAGATTTGAGAATGACACTCAGTATGTCAGGTTCATAATAGTGACTTTCTTATCATATCAACCAATATGGAGAGTTGTAGA
>NW_013665648.1:727057-761122 GCF_000517525.1 Limulus polyphemus | reverse complement strand
GAGATTTGAGAATGACACTCAGTATGTCAGGTTCATAATAGTGACTTTCTTATCATATCAACCAATATGGAGAGTTGAGAATGACACTCAGTATGTCAGGATCATAATAGTGACTTTCTTATCATATCAACCAATATGGAGAGTTGAGAATGACACTCAGTATGTCAGGTTCATAATAGTGACTTTCTTATCATATCAACCAATATGGAGATTTGAGAATGACACTCGGTATGTCAGGTTCATAATAGTGACTTTCTTATCATGTCAACCAGTATGGAGAGTTGAGAATGACACCCAGTAAGTCAGGTTCATAATAGTGACTGTTATTGTATCAACCAATATGTAGAGTTGAGAATGACACCCAGTATGTCAGGTTCATAATAATGACTGTTATTGTATCAACAAATATGGAGAGTTGAGAATGACACCCAGTAAGTAAGGTTCATAATAGTGACTGTTATTGTATCATCCAATATGTAGAGTTGAGAATGACACCTAGTATGTCAGGTTCATTATGGTGACTTTCTTACCATATTAACCAATATGGAGAGTTGAGAATGACACCCAGTAAGTCAGTTCATAATAATGACTATTACTATATCAATCAGTATGGAGAGTTGAGAATGACACCCAGTATGCCACGTTGAAAATAGTGATTCTGTTACTGTGTCAACTTATATGTAGAGTTGAGAATGACACTCAGTAAGTCAGGTTCATAACAGTAACTCTGTTTCTTTACTACATAATATGTATTGGTTGTTATAATATTGTAAAATCTTTTATTATTTGAAATATACTCATCACTTTCTTTTACTCTGTTATTTTGTATGTGATCTTTTTTTTTCAATTGTTATTTCTTGTAAGATTATGGATGGTAAATATAGTATACTGTTCAGAAATCAAAGTGACTGCTTCATGATTTTCTTATTCAAAACAAGTTGTGTAAGTTATCGACTTCCTTTAATTTTAAGTTTTACTGAACAGTTTAAACTGATGATGGTTGTGAATGATGTAAGTCGTAAGTAGGAACTTTGGCTGAGTAACTATTGTGATTTTGGGCCTACATATACTTCTAACCATGGAGACTCTATGGTTGTATTAAAATTGTTTGTGTATCAACAGGCACACTAGTGTAAGAAGTAATTAACTTTTCTGGAGAGCATTAAAAAAGTACTTTTTAAACCTAGTATAAAACACTGGTAAGTATTCCAATTGGAATTCACATAATTTGAAATAGAAGTATATATATCATTACCAAGAAAGCAAGCAATGATTGATCCTTTTCTTTACAGCTATATCTTCCCAAGAGGAATGCCAAAGTACCCCAGCTCTTATACATGCTAGTGAACCAATGGTAATGGCAGAGGGGCCACCACCTAGTGGAAGTCTCACAAACTTGGGGGAGGGATATGCTCGTCTGAGCTTGTCTTTAGAAGAAAATGGTCTTTACAAGGTGAGTGAGTGAGTTTTTTTTTTTACCACACTTGTGGATCAACTGCCAAGTTGAAATGAGGAATTTGTGGTGCAGTAAAATTGAAGTAAGAACGGAAAAGGTCTTTATTCATTTGTGTTGCAATCTGGTGATAAATTCATGCATTGAGAATTTTCTGTCATGATAGTGGACTTCGTGTTAAGCACAAAGTTGAGGACAAGATGTGAGATACTATTGGTGGTACTTAGATGCTATAAACTAGACCCTTCTGTAATATAGGCACAGAATATATTTTTAACTCTGCTAATATTTTAAACTTTTAGCACAGGCTTCTGTATACATGTTATATATCCTGGCTTGAACTTGTGTTTTCCTAACCTTGACTTGCATTAAACATGGACCTTGGATTTTTCACATGCACAGTAAGTCTGGTTGAACTTCATGTCTGTCTTCACTTACAGTTACTGTGTTTTGTAATCTTCATGCATTGACCTTTTTGGGTTGCTGACTTCCATGTCATATGAGAAGATAGAAATATTGAAACATGTTGCACTTGTGTCAGATTGAACAGATAGTGTTGGAAGGCATTCTGGTTGTAATAACAGAACTTAAAGATTGTAATTCAACACTATAAGATAGGGTTTTTTAATATAGTTTATATTTTCATTCAGTGAAGTGTTCTATAGTTCTATTAACCACAACAGCCTAACTAACCTGTTTAGTGTTATTCTACATTACGTACTATACCCAGTTATTGCTCTAAGTAAATAAAAAGTGTTTTCTTAACTGGTCAATATTATTTAGTCTCTTCATTTCTTGATAAGTCATTCTTAACTACAGCTCTCCTAAACGCATCTTTCCATATTTCATGTTATTGTGGTTTAAGAACTTAATGTTGGCTTAAGTAATAAATAATTTAAATCATATCAATAAATTAGATACAAACAATTAGCTGAAATCTTTGTGTTAACACATACCAGGTTTTTCATTTAAATTTTTATCCACTTTTTTAAAATTCACCTTTGTTATCCTGAAATAATTGATGATGTTTTTTCAACAGATTTTTAAATAAATGTATGCATAAACACACACAGTATATCTTTGTTTAGTGTTCATCTTCTTCATGCTCTGTGTACAAGGATGATTGATGATTCCATTCATTATACTGATATAGTTAAATTCATATATTTATTTAGGATTATATTTACAGAGCAAATTTATTTTCTTTGTATAGTTTATTCATTCAAATTATTAAATATTTATTTCATGTAAGAAGCATACAGTGGTCTATGATGTTTCAGAAGCAATGATAAATAACATAATTTTTAAACTTAAAATGTTTCATGCAAGAACTATCTATTATTATGCACAAAGTTTTTGATATTTTGAACACAATAACCTACGCTGGTTATTTATCTGTAAACAAGACTTTTTACTGTTTTTACTACACATATAATCTTTGTGCAGCAGTATGAAATAATTCATATTCTGTTTTATATGACTACTCTCTATTTAGAGTTTATGAACTTCTTGAACAAAGAGGTTTTATTGATTCTTTATATTATGCCAAACTTCAGATATTGGTTACACCAAAATAACAACCAAATAACTGATGTTACACATATTTCAAAGCATATATCAAACCTTCAAGCATGTGGGTCACAAAAATGTTTTAACTGGCTCTTTACTACATTCTGCAGCCACATATCACACAATATAGTCTGCATCTTCCCAACGTGTAATATTACAAATGAGCAATCAGTATGCTTTCAATTAACTTGCAATGTTGTTTTAAAATTATTTTAAAGCATATTTTGATTA
Organism: Limulus polyphemus; assembly: GCF_000517525.1. Taxonomy (NCBI): domain Eukaryota; kingdom Metazoa; phylum Arthropoda; class Merostomata; order Xiphosura; family Limulidae; genus Limulus; species Limulus polyphemus. Next base: position 757,869 of record NW_013665648.1, on the reverse strand, counting down.
GTGGATTGTTCTGTTTTTATTACCTTGCATTGAAACATCGTCTCTTAGATGTAGAATCTTTAGGTAGTTCAGAATTTAATTTACAACAGAAAAACTTGTTTATGATTATTCTACTGTTTCTAATTATTTTTTAATATTTATTTTAAACTGAAATCAATATTACTTTCATCTGGGATCAATTAGCAGAATTTATATTTATCATTAATTTTGACTGGGAAAAAATATGTGTGTGTGTGTGTATTATATATATATATACACACACTCACACACACACACACTCTCACACACTCACACACACACACACAAACATGTAACTCTTAATGAATAAGTAAACATAAGACTGGCTACTACAATGGAAGCCTGTATATGTTATATATTTTGCCCATTGCACTCAGATTGTTATATTTAATGGACAATTCTAAATCCTTTTAAGGAAGAAATGAATGATACCATGTGATTTTTTTTTCTAGATAGCAGAAACTGGGATTTACTTAGGTTTTCATTTCTTGACAGAATTATTTAACAGCATTACAATCTATCTGTCTATCTATACATGTATATAAAGATTGTGTGGATATGTCATAATTGTATAATATAGTTTTATATGCACACGACATGTTTTTTTATTTTTCATTTCTCACCATTGTTGAGCAAATTTTAGTTTTTGTGTGTGAATGCATGCATTATTGTTTTAAAATGATCTCTGAATCACCATAATTGGAATTTGAGTTATTGACAGTTTCAGTAGTGTTGGTTTAATACTTAACTCATTTTACTTATCTCACAAATTTGCTCTACTTTTAAAAACCAAAAACTTGATTTGGTAACAGTCTGAATTTAGTGTTTTTGGGTGTGCATGCACGAGACTTGAAGTACTTCTTGGATGTAAATAAATACAATAACTTTTATTTCTGATTTTACAGAGATACTTTTATTGAATCCGTAGAAAGACGGAATCAATATGGGGCATAATTTCAAGTTATACTTTTAAAAAGCTAATGTCAGAGCAAAATATATATAATTTTAGTGCTGTGCAAAATGCAAAAAATTGAAGAGGGAGTTGAAGGATTAGTGAAGAGACATTTAAATATTTTTATGTTAATTTTCTGTTACTAGCATCCTCTAATTGTAGGGAGATGATTAAAGTTGTATACTAGAAACATTTGGGGCCTTGAATGTCACATAGTTTCCATAATGTAAACTACTTGTAAAATGTGAAAAGGATATATTTTATTAATTATAGTAGCATATAATTTTACATTTTTATTTCGGTGATGTTTATGTACCTGAATGGAAAACAACTCTTGTATTTCCTGGACAACAAAACTTTGAAATTTTATTTTATTTTCAAAGTATGTTGCACCAAGTAGTTTCTGATTATCTAATTAGATTGTATAAAGAACAAACATTAACATATAGAAACAGCTTTATTTCTTACACTGCATAAAGAAAAGAAGTAAAGAAACAACAAACTATAACTTGATATTCAATGCAACTTTTTTAATTAATGTAAATTACTTTTTCCTGGAAATTATTGGATTTAACTGATAGTTAAAGGATTCCAACAATTTAATAAACAATTTTCACCATATCATATGAAAACAGGTACTTGAAATCATCTTACAGTGCTGAATTAATGTGCTGGAGAGAAATGTCAGGGGCATTTTATTCTTATTATCTACATATGATGTGTTTAAGACAGATGGGATGAATTTTCAAAGATGTCATCTTTGTGTACATATGTTTTTTTTCATTTGCATATGTAAATGCATATTTGATCAAAACATTTTGAGATCTTGATTTTCAAGCACTACTTTTTCCATATTGTTCCAAAGTGCTAATAGTCTGGACCAGATTTCTGTAAAATTCATATTCAATGGAATGTAATTTCTTCAGTGGCAAAGTGTAATTTACAGAATAAAAACATCATAAGTACTTTGTGAAAAAGTTTTTTATGTTGAAACTGCATTTTATAAGTGTTGCATCAAATGGCTTTTGATTGATGATATTGTATTATTAATTGGATAATGCACTTTTTTTTGTATTGTTTGGTTCATAAATTTGTGCATGTTTGTGCTAAACAACTTTTTTATCAGTTGTAATATACACAAGCCATGCATTTAGTATTTAATATTATATAGTTTAGAAACAAATGAAAGAAGTAGGATTGGGTACAATGGAAAAATATTTGGTGTTCAGTGTATGAATAATTCATTTTGTATAAGAGTAAATTTTATATCTATCTTATTTAGTTTGTATTTGCTGACATTCTTGACTATAAAATCAAAAGAACTTGTAGTAATTGAAATCAGTTATCATTATTTCTTCCAAGTTTCTACTTCTGTAAATGTTTGGCCATTTTTTAAAGTTACATTTGTAAGTAACCTTTGCAAGCACAGCAGTAAAAACAGTGTTAATCAACAAATGCCAACACAGTTGAAGCAGGTAAGCTATCTTAATATTTAACAAGTAATGCATCATTATTTTATACAACATACAAAAATGTATGCTTGTATTTGAAAAAATAAACAAACGTCATATGTGTGGTTCTGAACCTCCCCTACACACATATGTATCTGGTGATGTTGTAAAGTTTACAATACAGTAGCTGTTCCTTTTGCTGAATTTAATACATTACAAAATTAAGGAATATTTAATGGATATGTGTATAGAAGTACATGTATATATTTTTTACATACCCATTACTTACAGAATTAACAAACTGTACAAATGTATGCTTAATTTTTTTTACATAAACACTAATGCATCAGTGTATGTATGTAGGATATTCTGACAAACCTCTCATATTTTTTTCATTACAATATTTGATGTTATTATAGCTTCAGGCCCATAGAAACAATTGTCTTGCACCTTCATGAGTGACTTCAATCATTAAGTGCTGTAGTAGGTTAAGAATAGAAAAGTGCCAATCTTTAGATCTAGATGCATGTTCATCAGCCACTTTAATCATGAAGTTCAGTACAGAACAATCATAATCATTGTATTTAAGTGCATGTTTTGCTACTGCTTCAGAAGGCAAAGATTATACATGAAATTATCAAAAGTGCAGAGAAAAACCAATAATTGTGCTATTCAATAGACTTACCAGTATTAACTCTTCAGAATTGAAACACTGTTACTCTTTATGCATTACATGTGCATTTACTCACAGTGCTAAGCAGAAAACATTTTCTAAGGATTTGCTTGCAGTTTTTACTGATGAAAAATTTATTTTTAATTCAAAATGAAGTTTTTCATTTTAGTGAAAAAGAACATTTTAGAAAATGTTAACAATCCTGTGCTTTCATATTTAGAATGCTCATTTTTGCTGAAAAACAGTAAGATAAAGTTTCCTTGGTTCTATGAACTAGCGTATAAAAGTGTTAGTGAAAATCTGGAATAGGTTAATTAAGAATTGAAGTAAAAAACAAGCACCTGATACATTGATTTTAAACTAAACAGTATATTATGTTGGAGCATGTTTTTATCATCTACAGTAATGCAATACTCTATGTATTAATTACATGTTTTGAAGTTGAACCTGCATGTTTGTAAGCATCTAACCTTGCATGCCCATGTACAATAGTTGCCTGTCCTGTACTTTTAGGGTGGCTACCCGCCTTCCCTCGCTTACACTGAAGACCTCACAATGGATGAACTCAAAGTCTTCAATCATTATGCCGAGAGCACCAAATCTCTTTCATTCCTGCCACAGGTTCATGAAAGGCAGACTGCTCGTATGAGAACTCGCTCCGAATGGTTCCTTAACCCTTCACCTTGCCCTTCCCCAACTCCAGTTTCAATGCCACTAGAAGGAAAAGAAACCAGCGCTGGCGCTGTTAAGGTGAGTACTCGTTTTTCAGCCATTTGAAACATTTTGTCTATAATGATAAATCTTACGACTATTACATTTTGTTAAAATTTCTTACAAAATGCACAAAACTTAAGTGTTGAAACATTGTAGATGAAAGTCTTTTGAGTAGTGTAATGTCTGACAAAAATTGATAATTTTTCTACAATTAATAAATAAGGATAGATGTAGTATGCATTTTGTTAATTATAGCAAATGATCCAACACTCCTGTGATAATGGGTGTTGGCCCGCAATATTATATACAACAAGCACAACTTATGCTTTTTGTATTTCATCAGTTTGCATCTGTACTGTGTTTTCCATATGGTACATGCTTCGAAGTTCCTGTATGAAATGATTCCAAATAATTATATTTATTATTCTATTCAGATATATGTGGAACATATAATTTTACAACCACTTGATAAAATACGTGATTTTTAAAATAAATAAATTCTTTTCTGCTTTATGCTATTGAACACACAAAAACTGTTTTGAGTCATGAATAAATATTTTTGTGTAATTCATATTGAATCTTAATAGAATTGTGATGATTGATTTACTGGGACGAAAATGTTTTAAACTAAAGATAAAGATGACCAATGCAATGAATAACATTTACTTACACAAATGTTTTGGATTATACTCAGTTCCACAGCTTCATTTCAACTCGTTACAAACTTTATGTTGTTTATTGTTTCCTTCAATGTTTGTTCTAACTATTTAAACCTTCTCACTCAGTTAAAAAATGTGTTTTTTACCTATGCACCTCTTACCTAGGTAGAGAAATCTTCCTGTTTAAAGAACAAATTAACAAAGCTTTTTGAAAAGTTGCATCTGAAGTCTTAATTGAGATTTATTTTCAAACCTTTTTTTTTCATATATGACATTTATACCAACAGAAAGACTGTCTCCTGACACCTATGACAAAATATATATATATATATATATATATATATAACTATGCTTGTGATGACTGTAAGGCCATCTACATTGGCATCTTTTCGTACATGCCCATAAACACATGGGAGTATCCTTGAAGACTAGTACTCCACTTTCAAATCCTTGTAATACTGCCATCCAAATTTGCTAGTTACATACTAATTATAGTATCAATTTAAACTAATTTCAAATCTTAGCTACAGGTAAATCACCCTGTTCTTAACAACAACCTGAACTTCCTACACTACCTTCTAGTTCTCTTCAGTTAATCTAGGTTAATCTGCAAAATGCAACTACAAATAATATGATAAAGAAATTAGGCAAATTCTTATTTGGGGTACTGAGTGCAGGTTGACTTTGTAGTAGAGGTCTGTATTTTGGAGCTGACTAGCTGGGTTCAAATCTGTGTAGTATGACAAAACCTTTCCAACACATTAAGTTGTTGTGTTGTAAGAGTTCTAGTTAATCCCTTACCTTGAATGGTGGGTGGTAGAGTACTGAGGACTGCCTGCCTTCCCTCTGCTCAATAGTTCAAATTAGGGATGGTGGCAGATAATCTTAGTACTTTAGACATAAATTCAAAATGCAAATACAAAATGTATGGCCAAGAAGTATACTAATATTATAGAGAAAGGGCGAACATCAAGTTCTTTGATAGTATTAGTAACTTCCTCAACTCCAAATCAAACCCAAGAGCTCTTACTTACCAAATGAGTGTTCTGTTAACTTAGCTAAAGTGTTAACTTACCAGCAATTGCTATTAAGACAAGACACTTTTTTAATATCTTCACTTACAATGTTAGCTTCCTATTTCATGCAAAAATAGTTACTAGAGATTCTTTAGTATGTTAGCTTCAAAAAGCATCTAAGTTTTATTGAAAATTTTCAAAGTTTTTGTTTTTTCAGCATATATTTATTGAAAAGTATAATTAGAAATTACAAAAAAACAACAACAAAAACATCTTTCAAAAAAAGGGGTTTGCAAACCCAACAACTAGAAAAAACCCACATTTGAATTTTCTATTAGTCGAGCCCCCCAGTGGCACAGTGGTATGTCTGCGGACTTACAACGCTAGAAACCGGGTTTCGATACTTGTGGTGGGCAAAGCACAGATAGCCTATTGTGTAGCTTTGTGCTTAAATTCAAACAATCTATTAGTCAAAAATTTTTTTTTGTTCCAAATGTCATGTTGAAATTCTGGTCATATTCCAAATTTTGTATTAAATTCAATATTTTAATAGGCTAAAGAATAGTAAGCATGAGTGCAATTATGAACAAGATTTTATTTACTAATAACATTTTGAAAATACTTGGTAGCACTGCTGTCAGATAACAACCTCAATCTTCTTAGTTATTTTCATTATTTGAGTTAATATGTTCAAATGCCCCAATCTAACAGAATGCATTTAAATAGTATGTACTTCTTAATCTGAAGGTTATGAAAATTGAGGGAACACAACGAGCCTCACTTGCATCATCCTTATCATCTGGCTCAGTAGCTGGAGCAGCAGCTCCCTCTAGTGCCAGTGAACGACATTTAATCCGAAGGACCTCTAGTAAAGAAAAAAAATTGATACGAAGGTCTTCAAGTAAAAACAAGCAAGACAAAGAAAATGGGAAAGGTAGTGGTTGTAAACTTGCTACAAGCCACAGCAGTGGAACACTGTATGCCATTGATTTGGCAACTGAAGCAAGCCCCAGGAAAAGTGGTTCTGTAGTAAAAGTAGGATCTTCACACGGTATTACGGACCAGGATTGCACCGAAGAAAATGTGCACACCTACCATGTAACCCTAACGTACAAACCTCGAATATAGCTTTCATCCCCAACTTGACTTGCGAATCCACCATCAGGTGATTTGTGTCTCGTGAATTCTTTACATTGTTCTTGTTAATTTCTTTTATATCTGACAAGTCATTACTGTTTTTGGGTGTGCCATTATTAACAATATTTCATCATAAACTTCTCTTGTCACTCAGCCAAAGAATTTTTGTTACTGTATGTGTTTGTCTCATCAGTCATCTATTGAAAAAAAAAATATGTGTTTAAGGAGAACCTACAGTGTTTATATCAAATTTTAGTAGCTACCATCGGGGAAGCAGCTGAATTACTGTTTTATATGTTCTTTTCTTTTTTATAAGAAATAGTATTTGATGTTGTCTAAATTAGTATCTTTCAAGGTGTTGGCTTGCAAAAATTCTGTGATCTATTGCTAAAATAATTTAATTATTGTGCAAAACAAAATGTTTATCAGAGAGCATTGAAATCATATGTGCCAACTGTCAAATATACAAAATAATATTTAAAAGGATAGCCACGTCATATAATAATTTAATATTAGTTTGACAGAGACTTTTTTGTTTCAATTTCTAATCATTAAAAGGATACTAGAAATTGTTTTACATATATTTCAAAGTAATCAGTCCATTTCTGTACTATTGATACAATTAAATAATTTTAACATTATTGAAAGATATTCGTCTACAAATAATATTAAATTTTTTTTTTAAATGTCGGTGAAGGAGAAAAATTTGTGCTTCTGCCCATTATCATGGCTAGTAACCTGTACAATCACCTAATTCTAATCAATTATTTTATTATTATTATTACTAGTTTATATCCTACAATTTTGCTCCTAACCTGCTGGTGTCTTCAGGGAAGTTGTGAGAATGTTAGCACCAACTATACTATCACAAACAATTCATCTCAGGATATCCATGAAGATAGCAAAACACAGGATATAAATTATTTTATAATAAGTATTTAGTATTAATATTAATAAAAAAAATAGTGTCTAATTAGTAATTAACTTTTCAGCAGATTGTATATGCTACTTAACTATAACAATGATAAATATCAGATTGCCACAGTCTTGCTAAAAAATACCATGCTTTGTAATTAAAATATCATTTAAAAAATTTATGCATTACACATAATGTAGAAGAGTGATGAAGAAGATTAATTTTTTTAGCTGTCTGATTTATTACCCAAGAAAGCTTATTGTCTGTTCTATTATGGGGAGTTAATGGTTTTTGTTTCTTTTTAAACAATTTTTTATCATAGATTACAGCAGTAACAAAGAATAACTTCTAAAATGAATTAAGAAACAAAAGTACAAAGTTTATGAACATTTCTCTTGTAAGAACTCAACTTACCTAAGGACATGTAATTTCCATGTGCTTATTGCTAAGCTGTTGTCTATAGCAGTGTTTCCCAAAGTGGGAGCCATGGCTCCCCTGTGGGCCACCAAAAACTGGGCTGAAAACAAAGATGCTGAATTTATTTTAATTCTAAATAAAAATTAGCTGATACAAGTTATATTGAATTAATTAAGTGATACAGTATGTCGAAAGGAGATGTTATTGTTTTTACTATGGTACTGTTTTTCAATCACTTTGCTAAAGTTATAGGTTGGGTGGCCTCAAACGTTTTTATTCACATCAAGGGAGCCTCAGACTAAAAGAGTTTGGGAACCACTGGTCTATAGATTATCCAATACCATACTAATATTTGTTCCATTTATTAAATCAAAATTTAAATATCACTTTTCTTCTTCAAACAATTTATGTAACTAATAAGTTTGTTATTACTGATGTCTCGTAAATTCTAATGTAATAATCAAAATTTTTACTATATCAATAATTAGATGATTTGATGTTCTTCATCTCCCTGCCATAGGCAATTAAATACATCCAGTCGAATGTGTCTTATTTATGGAAGCTAAAATCAGTAAAGTACTTTTTTGAGTACTTCTTCATTACTGCCATTGAGTTGTATATGATGATTAATTTTTGTACCTGTTATATATATATTAATGCCAGAACTCGGTTATTTTATATTAGTTAGTATATACAACAAACTGACATTTGTTAGCAGATACACCACTTCACAAACATTTAGGGCATTTTCATGGAACTTGAAATATTTTCACTGTTCATAGAAGTTCTTGGTGCTTTTGTGTTTTTCTTTCCAGTGTTTGATTTCCTAACTTCTGGTAGCCTTTCATCAAATACTTGTTTGTGCATGTTATGGTATTTTTCATAATTTGTAAAACAGCTCTCTGAAGATTTCTTTCACCCATGAGAAATAAGTTTTTTTTTGTAAACCTATGCATATGCATTCAAGGAATTATCAACAGTTGCCTTGATAGGTAATATGGTAATTGTACGTATTAGTGAAGAAAATATTTAAAGTTGACAAGCACTTTAATTTTTTTTTTTTTTTTTATGTTTCAACAACGCACGATGAGCAAGTTTAAAACATTTTAATTCTTTTTTTCTTATGAATTTGTTTTTAAAATAAATATTTTGATACATTTAAAAGTATGGCTTATTAAATTCATGCTGTGTATGTGTAAAATATAATATTATAATTCAGTGTGAATATTTGTTGTTACTTGTAAAGGACTTCTCATTAACTCTTCATTAAGCTGAAACTAATTTTTAAGAGATAATGGCTGTGTGTTTGAGTCTATATGCTAATGACTATATTCCAGGTGTGTAGAAGTTGAATGAAAAGCACAATCTTGAAATATTTATGAATTGTCACATTTTACAAAACTTTAATCCTCTAGTGTTGCTTCCAAAATTGTATTTTCATTTTAAGACTTCTCACTGCTAAGATAGATTGTTTATTACCCCTAAAAGATGGTATTTCATAGTAAATGGTAAGAATTAAGATACATTAGTGAAAAAAAATGTTTTATCTTCATAAAGTTTAAATTGTTTTATCAAATCTTGGTCCTGTTTTATGATGATATGTGAAACTGACAGACTTGTAAGTTTATTCCATATGTCTGCAATATATGCAGGAAAATTATACTTCTTCTAAACTTCTGTCCTGAGATTTTATTTTCACTGTTTTACTTGTAGCTAAATAAAATCTCCGGAACTTTTCACACTTAATCAGATTAAGAACCAAGGCATCTCAAGAGCTGAACTTGTAGTCTGTATTAATCTTAATAGTTTTTGTATGTCTTTTTAATTTTAAGTTAAATTTCCAGTATGCCTCACTTTTCAAAATCAAGCATTTGTATCCCAAAATACAGTTTTTTAAGTTGTATTTTTTAATAATGAAAACTAGTATGATGTGCCACATCATACCTTACATATCCAAGTGGAATTTTGAAAACAAAGTTCCTGTTGGTAGTTGGGCAGGCATCATATACTTATTTCTTAATGGCTTGCTTTATGCTGAACCAAAATGCAATGCTGTTAGTAGTTATTTCTTTATTCATTTTTCAAATAAATCATATACATACATGCATTTGATAATTAGAAGATAAAGACTAAAAAATTTATTTATAAGCTATGCTAGTTTAAAGTGTTCAGATTTTTTTTTCATAAGACGCTTCATTCTGTAAGAGAAAGAAAGAAAACTAAATAAGCCATAAATATGATTTCTGTAACATTTTGTTTAACAATTTGATGCATAGGAATTTCTTAGTCATTCTAAAGTAAGCTTGTGTCCTAGAATGTTTTAATCTTAAAATCCTAAATATGCAGGTTTAACATAATTCACATAATTCTTGAAAATTGGTCATAAGATATAAGCTCAAAAAAATAAGAAAAAAAACACTATTAGGTATGTACATAGAGATTAATTAGTAGTTCTTCTTACAATTGTTATTATTCTACTTGAAAAGGGGAATATGTAGAGATAATTACAATAAATACAACTCTAGGTGATCAGGTTTTCATGTTTGTAGGAAATCCCTTGCTCACTGTATTTTTGTAAGTTATTTTAACAATTATTCTTTTACAAATCCATAAGGGACAAGTAAGATAAATTAGGATTTTTTTTGCCAATTACAAAATCCAGTTCATGACTCAAAAAGAAATACAGCTTGCACCTGAAAAATCTATCAGATTTTAGGTTCTGCAAGTAATACCACTAACTTTGATTATCAGAACCTTACGAGTTTTTATTTGTTTTAATCTTTAAAAAAATCTATTGTTAACATTGAACCCTGTAATTGTGCTTTTAGTTTAAGCAATTGGTGGTGACAATCTTAGCTTTAGGCATAGAGGAGCTAAGGTGAATAGTACAGCACCATCTCATATGCTGTTCATTTCATGATCATAAATATGAATATAAAAAAATTTCTAAATTGTAATAAAAAGTACATTATATCTAACAAAAGCCTTAATATCTAAGTCTATAATTAACAACAGTATATCTCTGCTGTAAAGATAATTTAGGAGTCTTAAATATAATAAAATGGTATGACTTATTCAGTCGTTTAGGGTTTTTCTGTTGGATTGAATAAAGAATTCAGTGTTTAAAATACAACAAACAGTATATCTCTGCTGTAAAGATAATTCAGGAGTCTTAAATATAATAAAATGGTATGACTTATTCAGTCGTTTAGGGTTTTTCTGTTGGATTGAATAAATAATTCAGTGTTTAAAATACAACAAACCTAATGCTGTTGTCTTATGACAAGTATAATACTTTATAATCATGCTGCACCAGCAAAAGACATTCACACCATGACAATTGATATGATTTAGTCTAGTCAGGTCAGGAGCATTGAAGATAACTGTTATAAACTAGCCTGGTTATGAGTATTAAATACAGGAAACTGATATGATCTAATGTAGTCAGTAGTATTAAATATAATCATCATCATCATCATCATAGACAGCAGTACATCGATAATTCTACCGATGCTTAGCTGCCACACAATCATGAAATATAATAAATTGATATGATCCAATGTGGGCAGTAGTATTAAATATAATAAGTTGATATGATCTAATGTGGTCAATAGTATTAAATATAATAAATTGATGTGATCTAATGTGGTCAGTAGTATTAAATATAATAAATTGATATGATCTAATGTGGTCAGTAGTATTAAATATAATAAATTGATATGATCTAATCTGGTCAGTAGTATTAAATATAATAAATTGATATGATCTAATGTGGTCAATAGTATTAAATATAATAAACTGATATGATATGATCTAATGTGGTCAATAGTATTAAATATAATAAATTGATATGATATGATCTGTACCATCTAGTACAAAAAAAAAGAAAAATGACTTAATTGTTTGCAGCTACACCAAGTTCCTGTTAAGTATTAATTTCCAGCTCCTGCTATGTGTTTCATCCATAAATATTGTCCTGTTGATGAGTTAGAAGTGTATGCAAAAGTTAAGATTGTAAAATGAATCTGAGATCAAATAGACCAACCAAATGGTTATCACTAGCACCTTGGTCCATATCAAGGCTTAAATAGTATAAGCTTATTACTCCTGTTTTGTTAACTTGAATTGTGTAGCTATATATATTTATTTACTTGTGTGTATGTATTCATATTTATAAAACAAATAAAGATTGTGTAAGATGTGGTTAGTTTGTATTAGGACTAAAACTTCCTTCTCAAAATGAATGAGTTATAGCAACTTGTTTGTATACCATAGATTAACATAAGAAGCAATTTGTTCATATAATGTAATGTTACATTTGTAACAGTTTGTTTATACAATGTAGTATTCTAAACTTCTAGCACTTTTTGTAGAATGTACTACTACACTTGTAGCAGCTTCTTTATACACCATAGAAGTATGTTAATAACTTGTTTTATGTTGTAATATTACACTTTTAGTAATGTGCTTATATACTGTAGAATAACTTGTAACAGCTTGTTTATACACAGTATTGTTATACACTTTTAATAAGTTGTTTGTAGAATGTAGTATTACTCTTGTTGTTGCTCGTTTTAACACAGTACTGTTACACTCATAGTACTGTTTGCTGTAATATTACACTTGTAGCATCTTGTTTATACACATTAATATTCTACACTTTTATTAAGTTGTTCGTATACTGTACTATTACTATTATTGCTACCTATTTTAACTTAGTACTATTACACTAATAGTACTTTTTTTTTACTGTTGTTACATTTGTAACAGTTTGTTTATAGACATTAACATTAAACTTGTAACAGGTTATTTATACATAGTAGTAATTTTACTCTGATGTTAATTTATATACCTCCAAATTACATTTGTAGCAGTTGTTTTATTATATTGTAGTTTCACAGTGATATAACTACCAAATATGTATTTAAGCTTTTAAAGATAAGTGATTAAATTTTTTTAACTTTTTTTTCCCTACAAATAGAATTTGTATCAAGTAGAATTATTGAAACTTAGTACTGTCTTTCATTGTTATTTCTAGTTTGAAGGAACAGTTTTCAAACACTTTGACATCATTGTTGTTCATAGATTATTTTGCTGAGCAAAATATTTTGAAGTCTTGTGGGCATGAGTAGTTTTATTTGAAATAGCTGACATAGCAGTCCAATATTTTTTTTATGCTTCCAGATGTATCACTACGTAATCATTTATTTTTGCCATTATTTAAGTACACTATTTTTAAATGGAACTTGATGGAAGCATAGCTACAGAATGTAGATTAATTATGTCAGTAAGTTTCAAACAAAACTGTGTGGAGCAGATATTTTAAAAGCTGAAATGGCTGCTGTTACTTTCAATTGTATTGCAAGTTGTTTTAATGTATGGTATTAATGAAGCACAGAGTACAGGAAAGCTCTTACATTTGTTCTCGTAATTATAACTCTAGTATGTAACAAAATATTATGGTTTGGAATAAGGATAGCTTGGATCAGTAATATTTTCCAATATTGAGTTAGTTAAGTTGATGGTAGATTTAACCAAATTTTAAACAGATTTCGTAGTGGAGATTTGTTGCTTTGTACAATCAAAACTAGACTTTGACTGGTACTGTAATTTTATACAGTTAAGACCAGTGTGTTCATGGTAGTAAACTTGTTACTCCAAGCAGTAAAATCAAGCTGTTCACAATAGAGAATTTATTAAAGACCAAGATTTATATGATAAATTTATTTTGAATTAAGCTCTGTATAATATATAATGACTTTCATAATATAGAACAGTGTTTCCCAACATTTTCAAGCCCAGGCATACCAACCAACTACCCTAATCTGGACTTATGAAAACTCAGCCACTTGACACTTATTTCCATGTGGACTACAAAGTCATTGGAGTGGAGCGTGGATACCACCCCATGCGTACATACCAAAAAAGCAAGACAGAATATGCTTTGGTTCTGTCAACAAAACATCCATATAAATCATAAGTTTCATTTATTTATTTATTTTTCTTGTATATGACTTTTCTAAAATTCCCAGGCACATCTGATGCATGCCAGTTGGGAAGTGCTGATGTAGACAGTCATAACAATTAAGACCAAGCTTTATATGGTAAAAAGTTTATTTTGGATTCATCCCTGTGTTGTATATAATGGCTTGATTGATGTAGAAAATCAAAATCATAACAAGACTGAGCATGGTAGAGAATTTTATTTCAGTGAACTCTTTAGAAATATTGCACCCACAAATGTGTAGTTGGTTTAAAATAATTTTTTTTTTCTTACATATAAGAGCATTAACTCTTCTAAATAAACTGTTTTTCTGTCACTTTCAAAAAAAATTAAACAAGAAGGTACAGTGTTACAGAATTTAAAAGAAAAAAATAACGTTTTTAATTCATGCTTTATTAGGAAGCATTCAAATTATTCAAAGTTCTTGAGTGGATTAAAATTTTTAAACTAATATACTTAGGTTTTATTTCCGTTAGGACAATTTATTATATATATCCCATTTTTCTTTCCTGGTATTGTTTCAATATTGTTTTTGTATATATCAAAGTATTATTTACATGTTTGAACCAGTTATAGCATATGTAGATAGATTTTGTCATTAGTATTTAAGTATAAAATTAATTTAATTATGGAAAGTAACATTACGTTTTACCTTGAATCTAGCTTGCTGTGAATTAGGTTTTTTTAACATCAAAATAGGGTATTGACGAAATACTAGGAAATGTTTACAAGTTAATTTCACATTTTGTATGGCTGGTTTTGTGAGTGTTTGGATGATCAGAGTTTGCCAGTTCTGAATATACACAAATATTAAGTTTGAAAATCAGATTTACTTTACATTAACTAAGTTAACCGCACGTTTGTATTACTTAAAGGTGAAATATTATTATTCAAAAAATTTTAAATGGTTAAACCAGGGATTCCCAACCTTTTTGTTCCTCTATACCCCCTGGGCATTCTCTCCCAAAGCACTAATGGAGGGAGAAGAGCTTGCCCAGTTGGCTGATCCCTAGTTTATCAGCTGATTTGTAACGAGGGTGCTCTATATTGCTTATGTTCTACATTACTTATTGAAAACGTGAGTTATAATGTAGCACAGCAATAACATCACAACGTTCACCATGATCACAACTTTTTGTCTAAAGAGCGTATATTTATGTAAGTCACTTTGCTTTCTTTGTCTGACTGTAGATTAAAACACCATGTAAAGTGTAAACCAGGGTTATACTCTCAGACTCCTTTGTACCTGAAAAGTGCAGGTTGGGAATGTCTGGGTTATACATTCGCAGTAATAGAAAAACGCTCAGATGAATCTTATATCCTGTTAATGAGACCACGTGAGGCGTAGGAGTTAGTGGCTAGACTTTGGATTCGAATTTCTACGGTCGGCGTCCAGATATCGCAGAAAAAAAAATAGAATCGCGCCCTGCAATTTGGAGTCGTTCATGTGTTATAAGAGTGGTTGTCCAATCCCATTTTAAGTAGAGTAGCCCAAGAGTTGGCGCTGTTGACTAGCTGCCTTCCCTCTAGTTTATCGGTTTAAAATTAGGGATTGCTGGTGTGGCTTTGCGCGCATATCCAATAAACAAACAGTACTCATATTGAATGTCTGTGCCACTCTTATATAGTGGTAAACGCGACGTAATGAAATCATTATAGGCTTTCTAACCCTTCTAATGGGTTATTCATTAAAATCAGTTTATTTGTTGAATCATTGACACTGAAAAGTGCTTCAGCTATGATGCCTCTTTTGTTTCGTCATAAAGAAATTGATCACACAAAACTTTCTTGGATATGCCCTTAGAATTAATCGAGAATGTGTTAGTTTGAAATTTACGTTATTCACGTCGATGTCTAACAGTGGGAGTGTATTAAAAAGAAAACATTAAAAGTATTTGCGATTTCGTTAAATAATGCTTACATTCGGACCAAACAGTGTAAAATATTTCCTCGCAAAAACAAGTAAACAAATTTATTATTAAGGTTTAAAGAGAACTAAAGAGTAATAAGTAAGACATAAATTAGTTTCACGTGCTTACAGGTTAGCAATTAAACTTGTATTTCTAATTACACGAAATGTTAATCATATATGAGAAGAAAAAAATGAGATTTCGTTTAAGAATAATAATATTATGACAGCCATAATGTTTTGCTACCTACATATTTTGAAAACTGAGTTATATAATGAATGTAATGTGATTTGAGAACAAGCTTAGTGAACGGTAAACATTTGTTTCACGTATTTTTTATTTTTTAAAGATGTGCCTTCCTAATGATCACGACGTTCAACTGTTTTCTGGTGTAAAAAATATTACTTTTTTTATGGCATTGTTACTCATTTCTCACAGAATTTTTCCGCTGCCAATAGTATCTGCTCGCGAGAAGTTGACGACTCCGCTTCACAATTACAACAGTCATCATATCATGCCCTGTTAGAAATGATGAACAGTGAACGTTAAACAACGAAATCTGATTGGTCAATAAGAAGTGTCTCTCCATATCTTTCGTGAATCAGTTAACTTGTTTCCAATTTAAGTAACAGATTTTCTACCTCTACTTTTTGTAGCAGCTACAAGAAGTAACGTATTATCAACTACTCGGATTTGATTTTGTTGTTTTATATCACTTGAAAATAGTAAACTATTAAGCGAATATTATGCATTCGCAGTTTTCACATATTATAAATGCTCACGTTCTTCCTCACCATATGTATAGTTGGAGCACGAATGCTCAGTTCAGTGAAGTCTTATTTCAGTGATGTTTTATGCTTTTTGACGGTACAAATGTGAAAAGGCTGAAAATATTCTTTCTGTAACTCGTTATTTAGGGACGTCTGGAAGAAATATGTTTGTCATTGTTTTGGTTCATGTCAGTGTGAAACGTACAGCTCGTAGTTTGTTTTTTAATTGTTTTGCTAATATTGGTGTTTTCAGCTGTAATGAAGTACGTTTCTATAATAACGTATAATTTGTATTTATACAAAAGCAAAAAAAAAAGACCAAGATACTGCTCGACCAATGCCGTTTAGACGGTTTTCCCTCGTCTGATTATTATTGGGTTGTATGTGTACGTGTGGAAATCCTTTTGACAACTTAATAATTTAAGAAATTCTAAAGTCTTGGTATGAAATGTGAAGTGTACTTTTTAAGATTCACGAGAATAAAACTTGCATATATTGCTAGCCAAATGGAGTTTGTTTCCCTGAAATCTTTAAACGTAAAAAATTTTGTAATGTAATGATTTTCAAGAAGGAAAGAAACAAAACAGAACAAACTTGTACTTTTAAGGAGAAGCCGAATTGTACTAGTACAAAGCCAGCTTCAGTATAACGTTCATCAACCTTTTACGTCTTCTTAGCCAGGGCTGTATTGATGGCACGCTTCCGCCATCTTACCACACCCAGTTAGCGCCACTCTATACTGATTAAATAGCGTGGTTTCTTTGAAATAAAAATATTTTTCTACAGTTGGAAGGTGATTATATTTTGTAATTTTATGAACTAATACTCACATGTAAGGTGTGGTTTTATACACCACAGGAAGATCCGACAATAGTGTATGTAATTGAACTAACGAAAAGATCTGTGGTTTGGATTTTTATAAACTCTCGTTAGATTATACTAAAAGTTATATTAGATTATTGTAAATCAGAAATATTATGCCGAAGAAAACGGTAGTGAAATTTTTCAATTACATTCACACTCAAAATGTTGTTACCAGTTCTGTTGATGCTGAATAAAGAATTATCCATATAATATTTTAAGCGCCATCAATACCTGAAAGATTAACCAACTAATTACGTGACACCGTTATATCGCTAGAAACCGGGTTTCCATACCCGTGGTGGGTAGAACACAAATAGCCCTGTGTGTTTAATAGCAAACAACAACTACGTTTAAATTGATTAGGAATATGATGCACAAAAACGTTTCGTGCAAATTTGAATAAGATTTTTCACACATTCATAAAATAAACAAAGTTTATTATTAAACAGCACACTAGTAACAGAATGTAATCAATTATCCTGCTTATGGTATTTTTTATAGCTTACTGTATTAACTATTGTAGTGTTTGAAAAAGGAAATCATCATAATTATAAAAAATATTTTCTGTTGACAAACTGAATATTGCTGTAACAATGTACTCATAAATGAAAACATCTATTTAAATTAAATAAGAGTTCTCTGAAGTATTCATAAAAACTTCAATTTACACTAGTAATTTACAACAACGCTACAAGCACATAATAGTTTTAACAGAGACCTATATAAATAACTCTTGGGGGGGGGGGATAGTGAGACTGAGTCAATACAGTTACTTGTAATACCAACAAAATATCTAAGTTGAACAAGTGAGAAGTGATCGTGCTTGGTAAAATGGATACACGTATCTTACATTAAATACAGTTTATCACTCACCAGCTTCGATGGAGTTTTATTTGTCACACGTACATCGTAGAATATACACCTAGATCGGTACATGCCTAGAATTTGCACAACACTTATCACGAGACCCTACAACATTGTATTAATACTTTTCTCTATGATAATGAAGATTATAATAATTACTTTATACAAATAATTCCAGTTTTTCGTGACATCTATTGCGTTCATTTGTATTTTCCTTAAACTATAAAGATCAGATTGCGTGCGTGTGAATGTAAAAACATTTATTTCAACAGTTAACTAAATATTAACATCAAATTTGTTCAACTTGGGGCATGATGGTGGGTAAAAGAAAATACGTGGCCTAGCTAATTAATGAATGAGTATTTGCTGTCAAATTCTTATCAATGCTATAATTGTAGCTACCAGTTTGGCTGCCAATTTTGATTTCATTCCTTTAATGCGCACATTCAATCTTTTTTTTTAGCTGCACCTTTTTTTTCACAGCTAAGATGTTTTTGGTCATATATGACTTTTTGTCAATACACACCAACAAACCACAGCAAGTAAGAAAGTGACACTCGATAGTAACCCACATTAGCTTTAAGATCGCAACCTTATTATTCGGAACAGACCTTTAATTTATAGAACAACCGGATTCTTTAAAATATATGGTGGTAGTTTTCCTCTCTAAAACAGTGTTAATAGCTTCCTTTATAGTAACGCCATGACATTTAGATTAACAGTTTCTTGCCATCACCCCATGCTATCGGTACAACCTTATCAAGCATCATTATTTATGCTAATAACACGTGACGTTAAACGCTCTTTAATTAGAATAATTTCATAGAATTTAGTAAATTTGTGCTTAAAAGATGGCAATGAATAATATCCGTTCACCGGTATGATTCTTTTGAAAACTTGAGCTAGAAACTGCTAATCTAGTTTGTTTGGCCTCACCACTACTTATGTATCTGCACGTTCTTCCACCTTAAAGTTTTGCTGTTCTAAATCAGCAGTCTTTAATTCCGATGACAAAAAAAAAACGGTCCACTATTACTCTTAGGTGAAGCTGTAATACAAAATGTTAACCCGATAGTTGATGTGACATTTTTGCATAGGCGTAAACAAAAATGTTCTACAAATTTGAGCGGTTTTTTGTTGAATAACTTTGTACACGTAGCTTATATTTACAACAAATGACACTCTTAATTGTAGGTTGAAAAGATCTACGAGTGTAACAAATTTGAAAAAAAAAAATCCATAAAAGTTAAGTATGTTTTTTCTATCAAATAACATTTCCGTACTTTTGGTGCGAAGAAAAAAAAGGAAGAAAGTCAATCAAAATTGGAGATGTTATATCATATATTTCTTAATGCATTGCCTTGAAATGTTGTATGTGAAGCAAGATTCTAGTAAAACACATCCACTGAAAATATGTTAGCTTGGATTACCACAGGCAGAGATACAGCAGGTGGAAAATCGCAAAACTATCATTTCTGTTAATAACATACAGTGTGTTCTGCAGTAGGTTGTTTTAGCCGTGTGTCTTGATTATCGGCATAAATATAAAAACCCTTATAATGGGAAGATAAAGTCTGGAAAAAAAAGTTTCAGCTTTTAGAACTATAATGGGGCTGGACTACCCACGCCAGGAGGCAAGTTTTTCTTACTCCACTCCCATGACATGATGTTATTTTCGGTTTTTTTTTTGTTTTTTTTATCATTCTACGTTTCTTTGGAGAGCAGTAACTTTCCTATAACTACCTGCAAGCAGTGAAAGGTGATACAGATGTAGGACGTTATGGGCTTAAGCAGCCAAATCTTGCTATCCTAACTTACCATTTTTTTTCCTTATTTTACGTTTATTCTTTCATTAAAATGTTATACTAGCTAATGGAGACTAAGATAGTAAGTCTGGGAGACAGTGTATTCCCACCGCAATGTGGACCCTATTTTAGCAGTCACCTTCACAATTTAGGGTACATCTTATATCCCACGTTATAGCCTGTACCCTCCCCAATGATATTTTCAATTTATACAGCTTTCTTGTTGTATGTAATCTCTCTTGTTACTGGATGCATTCTAATTGTTTTAATTCACTAGTATATTTAAGATGACCTTGCCAAAGTGAGTCCGTCAAACACCCGGAATTGAAAGGAGGCTGAAGAAGATAAAACAAGTATGACGAGTTTATGTATAAAAGGTGGAAAGACAATTGAAGGAAAGTTAGCATAGAAACCGAAGAAAGATAACAAATAGTTTTAAATATCCGAGATGTGATACATATTTAAACTGTGTTGGTTTATGTAACGTTATTTATATCCTATGGCCCCCACGTTAATTACGTGATCTCTATAGAGTTAACGATCACATCGTGGTGATTGGTCAAACGTAGCCTTCGGTAGAGTTGAATAAAATCAAGTGTAGAAGGTTAAATACTTAGGGGTGTGTTGAAGTATATACGTTTATAATGAAGAAAGTTATTTATATTCTGTACTAGCCGGGCTAGTTGTGTCAACAACCGCACCTTGGATGACAATTGACTCAGCGTAATTTATTGTTGCAAAGTATTCTATCGCTGGGCAGATTATTTTGGATTATTTAAGATAACGCCAACTTCAATCCACGTAACGATAACGAACTTATTTCTTTTATAATGTTTAGTACAGGATGCGTCCATTTTGATACATGTGTACGGTAAGTTCATAAACAACGTTTGAACACAAACTTCAAGACTAATGGTACGCCTAACATAGAAATAGACTTCTTTACATAATTTACTTGCCAATCAATTAATTGCTTAATAAACGTAATAACTCTCACCATAAACACTGAACTGAATCACTCATCAACTTCACTAACTTATTATTCATAAAGAACGTACCCTCGTCTCTAGACATTAGGCGAAGCTTCCAGATTATTACAGCATCATCGTTAGCACCTCCCTCTAACAAACTAAATTATAACATTCAAAATAAATCTTAAAACATTGTATTAGTGTTGAATAAAATGATAATTTTTAAAGTTGGAATGCTTAGGTTTGTGTTAAATTATACAAGATTAGGATAAAGAAAGTTATGCATAATTCATATCGATTATGTAATTTTTAAAACCCATTTTCACCAATATCCTTATTGAAGATTGTATAAAGAAATGGCAATATTTTAGTTAAAATGAATTGTGCTTACCACACAATTTTAAAATATTATTTTAGATGTCAGTAGAACAAAAACATATCCTATATACGATCTTCCACCATAAGCAGCGAAACAAATTTGTTTTTTTTTCTTTTTTTTTGGCGGGAAGGCACCGACGATTGGGACACCTTATTTGCTATGTTAACCGTACAGCGACTTTCCCTAGTAATTATACGCAAGTCTCAATTCAAAGGGCCACTTCGCTACCAATTCAAAACTTGAGTGGGGCAAGTTCCACACCCCACTCTCCGATTCTACCGCCTGTGTCTCTCATGTAACTGGACAAGCTATACTTGTTTTGATCCACTAAAATATTTAAGGCGACTTTGTGCTAAAACGAGTTTGTCCAATAGACAAATTTAAAGGACACTTATAAAGAGAACAAACCAAATGTGACCAATTCTTAAAAACAAAAAATAATATAAGGAAGTTAGCATAATTATTAGAAATTCGGTTAAACAAAGTTTAAAAGTACAGAATAATTTAAAGCTGTTGAAGGCATCAGGCCTTACTAAAACACCTGCATAATTCGGTAGTTCACTGACCCACCATCATCTTCAAACAAAACAACAACGCATAAACACTGATATTTATATCTTACTATTTTGCATAATACAAACACATTGACCAATCATTTTACATACATAGTGCTGCCACCTTTCATTTATCTTTTTTTTTTAAAAAAAGGATTCCCAGAAACGAATTTCTATAACTCCTGGACCTACATCTCTATTTGAAGTTAAATTTAAACTCTTAAATATTTTTTAACGATTCTATTATATTTAATTCATATTTGTTATTAGTATATTTGACAAATCTGATATTATTTCAATTAACACTATGAGAATCGGGATTCTTAGCCTGGTAAAGCCGATTCATTTATTTTTCGTTTTTCTACACCTGAGCTGTATTCTGTAAGCTTAAACTTTGGATTTCTATATTTTTGGTCCAATATAAATTAGATAGACCACAGTTACAAGAACTTTTGTAAAAGCCACACTTATCTATTAAGGTAATTTTATTTTTAAGAAAAGCCATAAAATAGTTAACGTAGAAGTAAGAACTACTAAAGTAATTTGAATTACTCAAAATCCAAAAAAAATCACCATCTTGGTTTTACAGCGGTTTTGGAATTTCCGTTTTTGTAAGCTGAAGAATTTGCATTTTTGTTATTCTTGTGATCATCGTTGTTGTCACGCCTTTTAATTCACAGTTTTCTCATGCACTTAATTTATGTGCAGCATTATGTGAAATGTATGGGCAGCGAATGCTACCTGTCACTGTCCAGTTTAATTTGATAAGTTGTAGTTTATTAATCAACATATACATCTACTGTATAAGCATGTAGGTATAATATATATACATGTCAAAATAAAAAATGGACACATTCGCATGTAATACATTACTGGTCGAACGTGTGATATTTATTAGACTGCGAGTTAAATTATAAGGTTACATTCGGTGAATACTAGTATTCTCTACAAAAATAATTTGAATTACTCAAAGTTAAAAAAAAATCACCATCTTGTATTTACAGAGTGATTTTGGATTTTCCGTTTTTGTCGGTTAAAAAACTTGTACATTTGTTATTCCTATTTTTATATCACTCAGAAGAACAGAAACGTTAACGGATTGAATCGAAACGCCGTTTCGGACCGTTGCACCTTAATTTAGGCGGCATGGCCAGTTGGTTAGGGCACTCCACTTGCAATCTGAGGGTCATAAGTTCGAATCCCCGTCCGACCAAACATGCTTGTCCTTTCAGCCGTGGGGGCGTTATAATGTGACGGTCAATCCCACCATTCGTTGGTAAAAGAGTTGGCGGAGGGTAGTGATGACTAGCTGCCTTCCCTCTAGTCTTACACGGCTAAATTAGAGGCGGCTAACGCAGATAACCCTCGTGTAGCTTTGCGCGAAATTCAAAAACAAACAAACAAACCTTAATTTAACTCCTGCTTTCAATTGTTAAAGAAAAAATTATAGTATATAGTATGTTTTTCATTTATAAAAATGTAACAAGTTTCTTTTCATCTGCTTCTATTTTCTTGGACATAACAGCACGATGGGGCTGTTGGTGTTTGTTGCACCTAAAGCTGTAATAATCGCGTGCTTCTTTAGTCGGATATACAAAAGCCACGTGTCCAGCACGTGGCAGATGTTAAGATAAATTATGTAGTAGTCCTAAAAGTTGAAGGTGGTTTAAAATATTCGCTTTCTACGAGTTGCTAATACCGTGATATTAAAAAGGACTAAGCCTTCAGGAAGAATTCAGGTTTTACACAAGTTTGCTTTTTGTTAACGAGGGTTCTCGAGGTTCTGTCGGTGTGTAATACCCAGGTTTGCTATTTGTTCATGAGGATGCTCGAGATTCTATCGGAGATGGATTAGAACAGTAGTTGTGTAAATAGAGAAATTTTAAGTAAATGTGTACCCAAGTTCTATATTTTAAGAGATGTCAGTTGTAATAGTCACAAGGACAGGTAACTTTGGTTTTTAGGTTAAGTTTAAAATTTTGAAAAAGGCAAATAACACATAAATATTTAATGTTTTAAAACCCGCAACCCATGGATAGTTCTTATATATAATTCTAACTGCCTTCTAATGGAATTTTCTTTATTCTGAGTTAGTATTTAACAATGCAGTTTTTTAAATTGCATATTTTTGTAATGATTTTTGTTACATATCTGTTAAACATTTTAGGTTACTATGTTTTTTTACACATTTTAACATTAAATATTTAATGTCTCATATTTTTACCACGTTTAGCGATTTGTACATAATTTACGGTATCAGAAACACGTAAAATTTATTATCAGTGGAGGTTAAGTTCGTAACTCTTTTTTTTTGTATAATATAAATGTTTACACTGACCTAACGCTTTAATTTTTTTATCAGATTGACTATGATAAAATCATAAATGAGTCTTTTACTTTGTTTTTGAACATTCCCACAAAGTATTTCAAGAACTATCCGTGTACAGTTGTCCCTAACAGAGACAGCAAGTCAACAGCACCCACCGCCAACTCTCGGTCTACTTTAGTTTGACTGAACAGTGGGATTTGACAGTCACCTTTATAACGCACCCATAGACTAAAAGTGTGCGGAGGCGATTGTTATTGGGTTTTTCTTTGCTCTAAGGGGACTCGAACGTTGGATTCAAAGATTCATATTCCGACATGTTTACCACTGCGAAATGCTCAGCCCTAGTTTACTTGTTTTTCAGTTTTTAGATACTAACATTTAAATATATCTTATAAAAAGCTATATTTATACAGTTTTGTTACAGTTTCGTAGTCATTTTTTTATTTCATTAAACAGTAAATAATATATTTTGATAAAAATGCAATCTTTCTTTTCAATTGAATAACCGAGATATTGATTTCTGCCTCATTAACACACCCCATACCTTTAAAATACTTTCCTACCAATCAAACTTGTGGTACAACATTTTAATAGACTCTGTTACTTTAATAGGTGAAAATGTGATTTTTTTCACTAAAGTTAAGCCCAACGTGAATGATATAGCTTCACACATTTGTCCAAAGTTATTTTGAATTTGTTTTCAAATGGTGTATATAACTTTACACAACTATATTGAACTGACACACACACACAAAACCCTGAGAAAGATCGGTTGTGTGCTTTCCCTTATATTCAAACACGAAAGGAAAAGTTAAATAATTCACCGCAACAAAGGAGGGGCTTTTCTCATGTACTCTGACAAAAAAAAAAAAAAAAAAAGAACCGGAAGTTTGTTCACAACGGACAGGTAACTTTCTCGAACTTTCAAAGGAATATAAATCTGTTCCGATCCCCGTGTTGGGTGTGTATAGAAAATGTACCATAAGAAGGCTTCAACAGATACGATCCTATTGCTTTGAGTATAACCTTTTACTACAATGTTGAATGGCGCTTCTGCAGGACTTGTAAACCTAACGATCGTGTTGCAACGACCGTTTGTAAACTTATTATTTTCAAGATATGCTCCAGCCCACAGATTTTATAGCCTGATTTTAAGTTGTTTTTTTTTATTTTGTGTGTGTGTGTGTAGTTGTTGGTTTTTTAATTGGAAAAACATAGACTGGGCAGAACCTCATATTCCATTTTCAATGAATGATTAAAACTAGCCATAAGATACAACAGCTAAAGCTTGAACAGCATAGCCATTTGCTGACGATACAGATAGAATACTACCCATCAACTTACATTTTTCAGACGTTAGTTCGTTGTATTTAATTATTTTGGATACATGTTACCGGCTTAATTACTTTTCAGAGTAATTTTAATTTTCCACTATAATTTAGATCAATATGTTTAACTGATTGTTTGTTGAAAGACTTGGTGCATAAAAACATCATGATTATGTTTGATTATTGTAGAGGCGTGACTTAATAGACAGCAGCAAGGTGCTCGCTCATTGGCTCAACTTTTAAACAATAAATCCAGAAAGATTTAAAATACAGTGAATAGTAAAAAAATACGGTCACTTCGTCGACAGATAAACCGTCGACTTAGTTTGGAACGGAGCGGTGGATTGTTGAGGGGTTGACTTGGCTAGATCGTATTCTATATGACTCTAAGTCGGTTACGAGAACAGACCATATAGGCCATTTCGCCATACCACGTGACATCTTCTGTTCAATCACAATGCTTCTATTCAGAGATTACTCCTTTTTACGAGCCTGTAAACCGTGGGAGCTCCAAAAGTGAGCCCTTCCTGTGATCCGTTCTACACAGATATAAGCTATGCTATCGTGAACTTGTCTCGGTTGTTTTCTAGTTCTAAGGACGACATGTTCCTCAAAACTCAGTTCCGAAGAGATTTTCCTATTCGACGGACTTCAAGTCAAAGGCACTATGAACCTTTGAAAATCGATGATTCAATTCAAAAACACGAGCAAATAATTCACCAACGCAAAAACTCCGCTACCGCTAAATCCGCCAACATCAATAGCCATCAGTTCAAATTTCATCCAGCTAGTCTAAGTCAACAACAGAACCATCATGACAAAACAAGAGTCCAGGGAATCGGAAGCTTTACTGATAAACAATCTTTCAAAGCGCCAGTTGGATTTCAGAAGAATAATCTCACGTTACAAGACTCAGGATATTGTACAATTATTTGTACTGATTGTGGCGAGAACCTACCAGAATCTGTATTATCCAAATTCGCTTCACCTCGCCGAACAATAACTCAACAGCGCCAGATGGAGTCAACTGCAAGTACTAAAACCAGCATGGTAAAGAAACTACAGACCAATTTCTCAATCCCTCAACAAAAAGTTGCTGAATTTCCCAACATACTTTCCAATACCAGCACTCCAAAAACTAGCGTCTTAACAAGGTGTATTACTCAAAGTAGCACAATTAGAAACCCAACTGAGGTTGTTCCTTCCTCACCCTTTGAAGAAGTTACCGTCAGAAATAAAGACGCGCTCAATTTGAAGGGCCATCAGAACTCGCATCGTCACGAAATAAGCAAATTTCCGAGAAGAAACGCTTTACCAGATAGGATAAAAACAACATCTCCAGGTTGCAGCGCGCATGATTATTCTGGTTCATTGTGCCAGTCTTTTATATCAGATTCTTCAAATGGTTCAAAAATCTGTGTGTACGATCAGTTTTCTCGAACCACAAACAGTAAGGATATTACTAAGTTACAAATTAAAACCAGAAAAGAAATATCATCTACTGAAACCAATTTCAACAGGGATGTGAATAGTGGCATTGTTTGTAATGAAAAACTTATAAACGCACTTCCCCAACAAGATCTTAGTTTGAATGTTTCCCAGACTAACAATATGTTTGTAAAACAATTTCAAGAACAACTGATGTTCAATGAAACCCTAAAGGAGAACTATGTCAACAAGGTCCTCAGGCGTCAGAATATTGAGGAAACGAAATATATACGTAAACCAGTAGTTGAACCCTCGTTGATAAAACACGAGGCTACAACAAACGATAACGATAAAAATGCGAAAATCTTGAATAATGTACATTTGGATAAAGATATATCACGTACATTCAGAGATTTATTGCTTTCCCCTAAGAACAGTTTACTTACACACAAGCAGTCTTCTAGTGTTCGACGGTGGTTAAATGATATCCGATTACACACAGAAACAGAGTCCTTAAGTGCTTTGCAAAGTAACTGCTTGACCCGTGATCCTGATATGCTGGGAGCGCTAGTTGTCTGTAAATCGTTGAGTAAGTTATTAATATTTTTATATATTCTTTATTTACTGTAATTGTGAATTAAAAGTTAGAATCACGTTGTTTAATATACTTGAACATTTACATAGTTATGAATTTTTCTCTTATTGCTATTGCTTTCCTCGCAAAACACATAGATCAATATCAATTATATAATATTTTGGCTTATTTCAACGGTAAATAGTGAGGCGTCCAAGATGCTTGCAAACCTATTCTTTTTTATTATATATTAAAAATGTTTTCTTAGTGCAAAGTTACTCAATTTCGAGGAAATTTCCTGTAATTTACAGGGCGTAGCCTAGTGGTAAGCGAGGCCGAAATATGAAACCGGAGGTTCGTGTCTCGTTGGTGCAAAGCTCACTCCACGCTTTTGTACCGTGGGTGTTCTGTAACATTAACAATCAAATCCCATTATTCAGTCAGATACAAGTAGTCTAAAGTTGGTGGTGGGTACTGTTAGTTATCTACCTTCTTTCTAGTTTATCAGTTTAAAATTCAGGACAGCTACGCGCGAGAATTCTAAACAAAGAATACTATGGCCAAAATGATAGAAATATTCTGTATTGTCTACAAATAAGAAGGAATAAAAGTGATGTAAAATAACATTTTAAGTTTATACCAAAGGTAAAGATTTTCTTTTTTCGTATAGACGCCATAGCTACACTGCAGGACAGGATCGGGGTATTCATGGCAGATTTTACTCATGTCATGAAAAATGTCAACAGGGGTCAGTGGGAGAAATTCAGATCCAATGCCATCCAAATGTGTAGCGACGTCCGTAGTTTACTTCAAAATAGCGAAAATTACACTCTAAATACGGAACCTGACGTTATCAAGGTATGTATATTAACTTTTCTCCATCAATCTACACTTATTTGATTACCAACATCAACAGTTTCCCCTACATTAAAACATATCGATTTTTTGTTTTTAGATTCAGAGTCAACTTTGGAAGGCTTGTGGCCAATTGGAAACACATTGCAAAGCGTAAGTTAATATTTTCTTATTATTATTTCATAATAGATATGCATTGTTGTTTTCTTTCTTTCTTTTTCGGAATATTTCTTCTGTGCTTATTATTTGGAAAAATAATCTCCAAGATGTTACTTAAACGCAGCTAACACAAAGGCAGGTCCAGAGACTTGGTTAAAGGGTGGTGGTAGATAAAAATGGACATATAACAATAA
Source organism: Limulus polyphemus (assembly GCF_000517525.1). Lineage (NCBI taxonomy): Eukaryota > Metazoa > Arthropoda > Merostomata > Xiphosura > Limulidae > Limulus > Limulus polyphemus. Next base: position 728,928 of record NW_013665648.1, on the reverse strand, counting down.
CAAATCAATGGGTTCAATGCGACATTTTTATAAATAGAATGATGAATTATTTACAGCTAATAAATACAAACAAATCCATACAAATATTTCCACCATTTACCTAAATATATTGAATTTAATTCAACTTACTTTATTAAATATTAGAATAAATTATATCAAGTATCTAATGCCATTATTATGGTGAAATACCACTTTTAACCATAACAAAATGTACAGTATGAGATTGCTAATGTTTGATTTTGAATTGTAGTTTTGTTCACAGTGATTTTGAAAATGAAAAGACAAATCTCACAGAACAAGTCTTGAAATGTCTAAAGAAGATAGGGGAATCTTTTGAGCGATTCACAGACATTCTTTACCTGAAAGAATTAAAGGTAAGATGATTGATTCTCTCTATAGATGTCGACACCATCAATTATAGTTACAAAATGTGTATATTTTGACTGAGATGATATATTCAGATTTTTTTTCATATCTTACGACGAAGAATATAATTTACTTCTTTCTTGCAAAATAAGAAAATCTCAAATATATGGTTGCATTTTTTTTTAATTAGATGAGAACTGTGTTACGAGTAATGTTCAGAGATTGCAATATTTTGAATACATTTACGAGCTACTTTCCATATTGGAGATAACGTTAAAAAATTCAGTCTTATTTATTTTGAAATAGCTGAAATAATTGTGCTCAAAATATCGAACAATACACTTAGTCTTAAAAATCGCTCCCCAGTTAACTAGAAAGTTAAAAAGAACATTCAATGTTTCAGATCGTTGTAGAGGGCGTTGAAGAAAGCAAAAACAATTTCTGTGTCAAGAAATCAATTGCAGCGTTTATCAGTTTGGGTCAGATTGGAGAGCATATGTGCGAGCGCATAGTAAAAGTGAGTTTTCCCTTGTTAGTGGCATTTATTTGTTTGAAGCTTTTTTTACTTCTGTCAACCGGTCTTAAATATAATATGTTAGTTTCTGTAGAATAATAAGTATGAGATAAACAATTTTTTTTAAGAGCTAAAAGATAAAATTCTTCAGTATTGTACTGTTGAGTACTACACACTTGAGAGATACACTTCTAATAGTAGTAAGTACCCGTTGTTATAGCGACATAACACATACTGACTAGTTTATACCAAAGTTCATTATATACTGTAAAACCTATTTCAATACTTGTTACTACTGTATTATTTACTCTTCCCTAACCTTCTACTCTTTTATTCATATTAAGCAGAAAATTGTGTCACTTAACATATACATTTTTTTCTAAAGTAATAAATGTAATTAATCTTCAGGTTGGTGGAGTTAGAGCTTTAGTTACATTGTGTGTGGAGCGAAAGTGGCGCCATCTTCAAATAGCCGCTCTTCGTGCGTTGACAATCTTATGCTGTGTTCCTTCTGCAGTTCAACAGATGGAGGAGGTAGTGTATATTTTCTTTGGAGTAATCTGCCCTACTGGTGTATCTTAAGTTATACTTATAGTATATATTACAAAACAATAAATTTAATATCTCAAGTTTGCAGTAACAAAGACTGATACGAATTAGCATTTTTGTAGGGAAAATTACAGACTATTTACTACTACTACTAGCGTTACTAATACTACTACATTGTGTTAATTTTTACATGCATGCAGGGCTGTCGAAAGCGAACTTGTGCTTCTGGGTATTTAGAGAATGTATGTCCTAGCCAAACCTTATACATGTCCCATTCTGCCTGTTTCATGATACTAGGCTCTTTTGATTCATTTTTGGTGGGCGCCTTAGTTATCTCTGAACACCGGTTAAGTGCAACTGAAGGCTAAACCACTGTTGCATCTCCATTCGTTAGTTAATTTTCCGTAACTACGTTCCAACGAAACTTTAGCGACACAAGTCC
>NW_013665648.1:725755-726815 GCF_000517525.1 Limulus polyphemus | reverse complement strand
AACTTCAACAATACTCTCTGACTGTAGTTCAATTACTCACTGTCCTCCCCGTCGCTTCGTGGCCAGTCTTATATATACAAGACTACACTATATCTAGCAATCTCCCGACAATTCACGAAGGTTCGAGAATGACGTGGCGTGATACTAGTCACGTTACCCCGATGTCGTAACACCACTCTCGGCGGTCCTGCATGTAAAAACAAGATATATTGCACTAAACCATTTCTTATTTAAAAAAATTACAAAGAAATCCATAATTCAGATTTCTAAATAACTGTTTCAAATACAGTGTCTAGAAATTATCCAAATGTTTTGAATAAAACACTTTTTAGGCCAAAGGAATTAAAATTATCACCAACATCCTTTGTGACAACTTTTTAAGCCTTCAACTACAAGGTGAAGTGGCTGGATTAATAGCTCAAATAACTTCTCCCTGGATGGTCAGCAGTATTTCAAACTTATCTGGCATTGTTAAGAATATGGAAAGACTTGTATACTCTTTAACAGGTAAGCAGCAAGTAACGTTTTCATATTATTTTTTGACAAATATTCTAATGTTTTAGTCTGTATATTTAGTACATTACTACTATTTTCGTGAGATATATTTGTAATATCTCCATTTAGATTTTTTTTTTTAATTTGGTAGAGATCGCATGACACTATGATCTAGAATTTTTGTGCAGTAAGTAGAAAACGAGTACGATATAAATACGAAAATCAGTGAGTGAATGACTGATATACGTTGAGGGTTAGTGCGTCCATGATTAAAATTATACAAGTTTTGCTAATTCTATCCAACGTTATTTGAACCGTTTATTATTTATAGTTAGGCCTACAACTAAACGTAGCCTGTAACTTGTTGAAGAAATAAATTCATTATCATTAGCTATCCTTCGCATTATTTTTACCAAGTAATTCAAAAGAACCCATCCAACAATATAACACGTTATGTTGAATGTCTTGAAATGAGTGGTCAATGGTGGGATTCAAATATTTTAACAACAGGTTCTCTCACTAGCAGCATGTAAAAATATTAGATATTAAAAAAAAGGAGGGGCCA
>NW_013665648.1:716909-725745 GCF_000517525.1 Limulus polyphemus | reverse complement strand
GTAAACACGCGTACTTGTAAGTTGTAACGTTATTATTAGGTCTATACATACGATTGTTAACAACCGGTTCGTAGAGGTCATTAAATTCTAAGAACAGGTTCGCACGAACCGGCTGAATCCCACCATTGTGAGTGGTATATATTTCAAAACTATCAGTAAAATAATGATTAATTTATTATTTTTCTTTATACAGAATTAGCTTCAAAGGCAACTACCAGAGAAATCATTCTACTGGCTACTGCAGCACTTGCTAATTTATCATTACTTCATACTTCAGCATGTACTGGGTTGAGAAAGTACAAATCTTTAAAAGTCCTTGTTTCAGCCTGTTACCATGGTGATGTGCATGACTCAGTTTTTGTTAAAGATCAGGTAAGAAACTCTGGTACAGTAATGTTGAAAATTATTATACCACTTAGAACATGTTTTCATATTTCAGAGTTGAAGAAAGGTAATTTTTATTAAAAAAAATTAAACACTACACACGTTTTTTTAAAGTATTATCAACAATGTTTAACAGAAAAAATAAATAAGAACTATTCATTAATGTTTTGATCATTGAAATGTTCATTAACAAATTTATTCTTCATTAAAACTAATATTACTTCATTAGGTAGCAACAGTAATGGCCACCATGGCGGCATCCTGTGATTGTCATCACCAGATGATCAGTAGTGGAGGGATAGAATTACTTGTTAATTTCCTTGAAATTCAACCATCTAAATTCCAAAGTCAAGCTGAGGTAGCAGCATGTGAGAGGGTAAAACAGAAGGCTGTTATAGCTCTTTCTCACCTTTGCATGGATTTAGAGATTACTGCTAAAATTGCACAAATCCAAGGTACATTATTACTTAACACATTTATTAACATATGATAAAGTCTATAATGAGTTGTATTTTCGTCTTCTTACTATTTAATGGTGGTGACATTTTTTTTTTATAAGAAAAACCATTGACAAGAGTATTATTATTACCACAAGTTAACTTAGCAACACTATACAATTTTGTTTTCATACATTAACTACTTTTGTTTCATGTTATGCTTCCTTTTTTATTTTTTTAAACTGATTAAATATTCAGATGATGATGACCAGTTGTAATTATTGATCATTTGCTACCAACACATCAATTACAGGACTGCAACTAGTTTCATCATGCAAAAATGAGGAGAGAAATCATGCCTATTCTGCTTTAGTTCATTGTGAGGTAAGTATAGTAATCTTCGGTTTTAGTTACTAACTCTAGACTTTAACATGCAATAATTTCAAACTTAGGCCTCCTTAATCACAGAAAAGTAAATGGAATATTGACAGTTTCTTTAGAAACCTCTATCAGTGTATAAACTTCAGAAATAGAAAATATTCAAAATGGTTAAAATTACATTCAAAACCTACATGTATTGGTACAATATTATGTACAGAATGATTTGTTTGTGTGTGTGTTCCTTGAATTTTGCTCAACTTATTTCAACTTTTCCAATTATGAATTAAAACTTGGTAATATAATCAAACAACAGTCTAGTAAAACAAATATTTTAAGTCTGCATTACCAACAATTCTATTACATTGTAGGTTTATGTAACAGTTATACCACCCTTGTTAATGTTTGACTTGTTTTTTAATTGAAAAATGCCATTTCACAAAAAACATTAATGTATGTTCTTTTAAAAGCCAGGAAATGGATTTAGAATTAATAGGCAATAAATTGTTCCACAGTAGTAGTATTTTATTATGAAAGTTGAGAAAAGTTAAAAATGAACTTACCTGGGATCCCACAAGTTTTTTATGAAAAGTTTTGCAGGAATCTCACATAAGATTGTGTTTCTTGAATATTTTTAACAGCATGGTAATTATACAAATTACAAGATAGTGAAATATACATTTAAATAAACAAGAAATTTTTATGCATTATCTACTACACTAAATAAAAAGACTTTAGTAGAGATGAGTTTAAAATATTTTTTTGTTATTACAGGAAGCTCTGAAACAAATTGGAACAGTTTGTGATACAAAAGTTTTGGGCAAGTTAGGAACAACACTCGAAGAAAACCTCAAACGTTCAATCCTAAGATATTCTTCTAAGCAAACATTTTTTATTTAAATCACATAATAATGTTAAATACTACTAAATTTTGTACACATTTTAATCTTAAGGGTTTAGTTTAAAGTAATTTGTACTGAAGTCATTAACAGCAGCTGAAAGTACTGACAGGTGTACTCTAGCTCTAAGTTATTAATAATATTTTGAACTTATCATAAGGATCACCAACATAAACATTTAATTGATTCATTCATTTAATGTATGATAGCTCAGTTTGAATGTTTTGACACCTACAAATTATTCTATAATTATTACCTGTTATAAGAACTTGAAATGGAGAAATTTTACACTTGCATATATCAGAACTTTTTAAGAGTTCTGAAGAGAGTTCCATATTTTACTTCTTCACTTCTGTATGATAAGTTACAATCAATGAAATTATCATGTGCCATGTCTTTAAAACCATATAAACATTAAACTACAACTTACTTTATACAACACCTGGTGTTATGATTTTAAGTGCTGAAGGTTGTAATGTTTCTCATAGTATAGTGATTATACTTTAAAGTATATTTACATATATTATAAACTACAGTTACTGGTTTAGTTACACTGATATAGAAAAAGTCTAGTCAAGGTTAAAAAAAAGGAAATAAAAGTATTAACAACTTATACAGGTATCATTGATAAGGAAATCTGTAGATAACCTAAAGTGTGTATGTATGTGTACAAAGTTTGTATACAATATTTTAACTTTTATGTAGAATTACTTAAGAAAACAAATCATACAAAATTCTGTTATTGTACACATTCAAATATTTATTTCTAGTTTTCAGAATAAGCAATTCATGCCATGATTATAATGAGTTTATTACAGACTTTGAAATTATTTATACGGTTGTGCATTACATAAATATATCGGCCTATAATCTACAATGTAGAAGTATTCCTCATATTTTTCATTTGTACAGAAGAAAAAAGATGAAATAAACACAAGTATTTGTATCAATGTTTCTTTTATGACTTTTTTTTTCCCACCAAATAAAAACATAGGGATACCTATCTCTTTACATGTATAGTGGTTGCTTTCTTTGATTTGTTAATATAAAACTTACTAAACACATGAAATCGTCAGACATACATTTTCCTTATGAGGTCTTGTTCTATAAATCATATTCAACAGCTCAAGCTAGATAACACTTAAAAATTGAAAAGGTTAGTATATGAAAGAAGAAATGAAAAATACTTAACATTTATCATATACTAAACAGTGATATTGTAGTCTTCACTATCCATACTGTTAATTTACAAATTTCTAACCTTAGGTGCTTTCTGAAAACTTTGTCACAATTTAAATAATTAGTTGTCTAAACCTAAGAACAGTTACTCAAAATGTATCAATTTCAAATTACTACCATTAGTAAACCTATTGCAAACAATTGTAATTCTGTTTTATATACAATACAACTGTTGAAATACACATATTTTTATAAGCTGTGTTTATATGAAAAGATTGAGCAAAATAACCATGTAGGCACATATATATATATATATATATCAATGTATGGGTTTAAAAACTAGGATTCATAGGTTAGAATGTTTTCTTCATCAGTATATTCGCTGGAGATTCTTTACATATTTGCTTTAACTGTAACCTAATTTTTGTTAGTAAGAAATGTATCTTTAGACCTTATTTGATAGTGTGTGTGTGTGTGCCGATCTCAATCATGGTAACCCCATTTTAATAGGATATTAGCCTGCCTTGTTAGGACAGACAGGACTAGGAACAAAAGTTCTGAACAGTGATTGATTAGTGTATTTCCCATAAACAATGATGCACTAAGAAATTACACCCACACGGATGCCCATGGGAACAAAAGAGATCATACACTAGGGGATGACCTAGACTGTCCAGCAGGAGGAGGAGAACAGAGAAATTGAGGCCTAAACATCAAGCTGGTAAATGCCACATACATAAAGAGTGCACCAGAACCTGCCAGCCTCACATTATTATAGGTTACTGCAATGTTGGGGGGGGGGAGGTCAGGGGAAGCAAATACTGCCTTTACATCTTACTTTTTCAAGAGACTAAACTCTCAAACCCTGAAGAGTTCACTCTCTCTGGCTTAATACTGCCTTTAACTTTATACTAAATGCTGACCCAGAGGCTGGAATGGCCACTGCAATTTAATACAATAATAGTATTCTCTATGAACAGTATAGCCACTAACCTTCTTCTGCTACACTTAGGTGAATTAACAAGAATTACTGTGTGCCATGATGACAGAATCCTGTACAGATCTTGCTTTTGCTAACCCAACCTTGAGTGTATCTACCTGGTATAAGAACATATTTTCTTCTGGAAGAGGTAGCAAGTCATTGTAAATGTTATTTAAGATTTTTAGGTGAAATAAAATACATTTACTATACATTAATTTTAATTTTAATATACATTAAAAATGTTTGTATCTTAGCTCTTTTCTTTATTCATTTTCTGTCTGGCTAGCAGCTGCATGAAGTGTAAAGAATGCTTATTATTAAAATACAAAGGAACTAATATTTGTTTCTATCATTATGAACAGGTATTCAATGAATCAGATCACCAATTAATTTCATACCACTACAAGCTTTTTTTCTCTTTTATGACCAGTTCAAATTTACCATTTTGTGCTATACTGTCTCACTGGGTAGCCCTTCCAGACTTGTCAAAGAGGATATCCTCATAACCCATCAAGGCCATTTGCAGGGTAAGCCTTATCATGTAAATAATGTAGCTCATCCACATAAGCAGTCAACCTTACTTTGGTACCCTTTTTCTGAGCTTTGAATTTTGCATGATGCTCCATTTTCCACCAGGTCGAACATTTGCTACAACTCAGTAATGACTACCTCACAGTGGCAGAGTTGCTCCTCATTCAGTTGCTTGATGTAATTAAAGGCTTGACCATCTAAAAAAAAAAAATCCTTCTTCGTTGTACCTTTGAATGTCGGGAGAGATCCGTTTCACCTCACTCTGGGGAAACGGTTATCATAGCCAGATGTTCTCTCACACAACTTCCCATCCATCACCTGACCATGATGTTTTGGACATCGTGCGTACCATATTGTAAGAACTCTCAGTCTCAGGGACACCAACATTTTGAATAGCGGTAGGCCCCGGCTTCGAGTTGGCTGAACGACGAGATGCACTCAGCAACTCGTCTACTGGTTTTTCTCGATTTATTCTCAAACATTTTCTTTGCTCGTTATTGCAAACTGGGTATTTATAATTTAACGACAGCGTTTTTAGAACACTTAAAAAATAGTATCTTAAAGTGTGTATACAATTAAATTAGCGATGTTTACAAATTTACAGCACACAGGTAAATTTTGAGTAGGCCAAAACACAATTGTTTTTGCCCAGTATCACAAGGTTTTCTTGCTTTGGTTTTTAATTTTATGCCCAGTGGTAGCGTTAACATGATTGAACGTCACCATAGAAGATTAATTTTACGTACTTATTACTATTAGTATAACTTAAGTTGAGTGAATTACTATCGTTTTAAATTATCTGCAAAGTAAAATTTCATTTTAATTTATTTTCCTCGTAATGAGCACTATGTAACCAATCTTAGCTTCTAGAACAGTAATACTAATACAATGACAAACACTGCTGACAAAATATAACTATACTTACTTGTTTTGCAATGTTAACACCAGCCTTCTCAGTTTCACCTTTTTCATAGTAGTTGCCTATATTATGCGATCTATTGGTATTAACACAAAATTCGATATTTATAGATTACGAATATTTGTCTAAAAACTTCCGTGCATCCTTCATTTGTATAGTTTAAAATATTAAAACTGTAGATTATTAATTTTTGTTACCCATGTTCTCATCTAATTATTTCTGTATATGCGTGTGTGTATGAATGAATAAGTGTGTAACTATGAATACGTCTATATGATAATTCTACAAACATGCATAAAGGTCATTTACGAGATACTAGTTATTCAGGGGGCGTCGATGTATAGGGAAAAATCTTCTGTCTTGATTTTGTTATTTCTGTTACCGAAATAGTTGTAAATCCATCTCAGGACGAAATTAATCTTTGAATTATTATTATCATTATTACTTTATAGATCAAAATTGCGTTCCCATCGAACCACAGAATGGACATGGAAGATAAAAACCATGATTGTCCATTGTATAGCTTTGCGCTAAAAAAACAAAACAATTTTGAGAAGTTAATTTTTTTTTTAAATAGTATTAATCACGATAAAGTGCTCATTTATATTTATAATAAATGGAAAATTACCAAAGAAGTTTTCATCTTGAATTTTGTTAACTTTAAGAACAATACTTGTAATTCTAAGCTCGAGAACTTCTGGCACCAGCAATAACTTTTATAGTTATGAAAGTTTTATATGATCAGATGATCCAGATCTAGCTTATAATTATTATATATTATCTTTATTGTTACCTTTTTATATCCACAAGAAAAAATAAAGTTCTAATTAAATTTCACTCTGGATAATTGAAACGGGAAATATAGATGCTTTCGCATTTTGAGTATAAACTTTAGCAATTTAAGCTTCATCAAAACAATACCAAGGGTAGGTTCATTTTTTTTTCAGTGTATTGTTACGCCTCCTTTCGTTAGTTAATTTTCCGTAAAAATTCTTTCCGAAGAAACTTTAGCGATACAAGTCCTTTCTTAAATAAAACTGGTTTATTCTTTCTGAATACAACTTTGCAATACACTTAATTTCCACAGTCGCGCTGTAACAAACGCTATAATTCACAACGAACGTCTCACGTGCTCGACTGAACTGTCGGTATACATCTCTATCTGCAGTTCAATTACACATTACATTGTCGCCGTCAGTTCTTACCGGTCTTATATATACAAGAATACCGCATATCTAGTAACCTCCCGAGACTTCAGGAAGGGACGTGAACGTTCGAGAATATGACGTGTTACTAGCATCACGTGACCCCCGCTGTCGTAACAGTATATTAACTTTACTAAATTATATATATTTTAAGTTAAGACCAATTTCAGTTTACAAAAAAATCTGGCATTCTGTTACAGTTTCTTTCGCATCTCCTATTACGGGCAGGATGGTTTTTGCCTACAGTTCTTGTAAATAGAAATTCTCCTTGCGGACATAATAACTGGCTGCACATAACCTTTCAGACTTAATACTGATAACTACAAAGCAAATGGGAATTAATATTAGCTTCCTCAAAAATATCTCGTGGCCATAACTTCTGAAGAGTTTGTTTTATTTTTAAGCACAAAGCTACACAAAGGCCTATCTGTGTTCTTCTAACCGCAAGTATGGAAACCCGATTTTTAGCATTATTAGTCCTCAGACTTACCACTGAGCCATGGGGGAGGTGGCTAAAGAGCACTACAATCTTACAAATTTAGTTTTTAAAATAACTTCCTGGTTTCTACTTTTCTTCCCATTAAAAAAAAATCAACTGAAGTTTCGGCATCTCAATCATAGTACTAACTTTCAGCCTTTTATATTCCTTCCGATCGGGTTTCTGATTTAAATATAGTTGGGGTTATCTATACTTAACAGTCTTATTCAGTTTATATTTTGGTTCAAACTGACATTTCAGTTTCTATTTTTAAAATGTTTTTACGCTTCGTTTACTAAATGTAATAAATATATCCAGGTTACTGCTCAGTTTCAACAGCCCTTTTCAGACACTTCCATACAAAGTTCTGCTTATTGTATTTCTCATCAATAATCTTAAGCCAACTTAAACTGACCTCTCTCTTTCGCACGTTGTTTCTGCCGATGCTTTTCAAACTTCTCTGTCTGTACGTAATTTCGTCTTATGTTAGTACTCAACTGTCTACCTCAAGAATTCAACATTTCATTGCGATTCCTATCCTTAAATATCTCTCCATTTTGAATCTCATACTGTACGACAATCAAATAATCCTTTACACGTTTTTCCTCGAAGCATAGCTTCACCTGGATTCTTTCATGTAAGTTTTCGTTTCCTCATTGAATCATTCTTTGTGACTAAATCGCTGTGTAGTTGCTTTTTACTGGCATCCTACCTTTATGGATTGTTTGTCTCTCTTGTGTCACCTCTCCATTCATTCGATTTAATATATACCTTTTTTCTTTTCAGGAACTTTTTAACGCTCTCGTCTTTTTACTTATTTCTATTCATCCATGGTGGAAGAGAGTAATGAGGTTTCTTGAATACCCTGGATATTGATCCTAAAACCTGCCATTAACTGATTTGGCAAAGCTTAACTCCAGCAGTATTGAGATTCAGAGCTTGGAGTCTGCTACGCTAGGCCTAACGTGACACTAAGATAATCCCACGAATGCAAGATGAACTTTCTCTTAAAATTCTGGAAAACTGAGCCAACAGTTTAAAAAAATTAGTTTTTTAACAGTCTGGAATCAGCACTTCCGTTAAATTGAAAATAAGTGACTGTCGAATAAATAACAATACGAATTTATTTGAACTCATAACCTACATCCTCACCCTGGTTTCAGTTAATCTATCATGCGAAACAGTATATACAGTCTGTACATGTCTTTAAAATAATAATAAATTTTTCATCTGTTATTATGAAATAATAAGATTTTTTACCCCTTACCATTAAAATTTTGATAATTTCCTATTTTTCAACATTTTCCATTCTTATTACTTCTTACAAATAGTTTAACGCCTACGTACCCAAAAACTAACTTAACTAAAAGTCAAATACTATACACCTGGAAAAAAGTTAAGCACCCCCAAATATTTTTCAGGATTGCTTATTGAAAATAAGGTT
>NW_013665648.1:678814-715964 GCF_000517525.1 Limulus polyphemus | reverse complement strand
TTTTACGGTGATAATATTGTTTTCTTGTGCCCAATAATGCATAATTTCATTTGATAAACACGTTTAGATTGAATGGTAATTTATAATCAGTCACAAGAACGTCGAATCTGAATCACTTGAAAAAAACACGGGGGTGCTTAACTTTTCTCCAGGTGTATATTTACAAAGTTCACTGCTTCATCGTTCATTATTGAAAAAACGAATGCCAGGAATGGTGTTTTCATAAATAAACATTTAAGTTATAGCTGAATAAATATATGCGTGTTAAAATGCGTATAAGCAGTTTGTTTTGCTGTTCCTTTGACTTTTTCTTATCTTATTTGCAGATTTGTAGAAAGCTGAATTACTTCGACGGAGAAAAATTAATTCGAAAACAGGTTACATGTTGACAAATTATATTTATTTTTCAGTTTGTTGATTTTAATACATTTCGTTTCCTCATGCGTATTTAGAGAGGACGAACTCCATTGGAATAAAGAAAAAAACAACAACAGATGTTCAGCTATTTCAACCATTTCCGAAATTGGTAGTGTATCCAGATGGAAAGGGGGGTCTGGTTGCCCCGGAAACTCCCCACGCCGCCTTTTTATTTTCATATTTGACAGTAGTATACAGTATATTCTTAAATAGTGGTCCCAACTTTTCATTATAAAAATTCCATTAAAATACAATTTTAGAGTTAATTTTTGCTGAAAACTGGGGGTGGTGATTTTTTCTAATTTATTGAATTTTTAAATACGTCCCCTTGGTTACGTACCAATAACGCTTGCATGTTCGAAGTCATTTGATTTGAACCTCCCATTCCCCCCTCTCGGGTGATTCTGGATACACTATTATAAGTGTCAATAAAATACCCATGAATGTTTACCCAGTACGTTTAACGAGCACGAAGATTCGAAAACAAATGGAACTGGGTAAAAACAAACAAGGTTACAATAACCGTAACAAAAGATAAGATGCGAGATGTAATAAGAATATTTACTTCGTTATCCTGTCTCATTTGAAAATCCTATACGGTTGTCATCATAAAACTATTCCAAAATTTTATAGTAGCACCTTGTGTATACATGTACCCTTTCAGACTTTTAGATTTACATCACATTTTAAAATCAAAATGGGGTATGAAAACGATCAGTATGACTTGTCTATTTAAACTCTGATACGATTGCAAATCTCGATAGATTCTAAGGTTTTTACCCAACTTATCATACAACAATTTCTTGAATTATGACTTCTATTTTAGGGCTTTCTCATTACTTTCACGTCAGAAATTGGTGTGAAACCGTATAACACCTAAAACTTAATTTATACGTAATGAAGAACACAGAACCGTAGAAGGTACATTGATACGAATATATATTTGAACTACATACAAATACTGCTACATATGTAATAGTTGGATGTACAAATCTCATTTCCATAGTTTCAATACACAAAAAAGATTTTTCACATATTCTTATAGAAATGCACACATTATGTATACACAATTACGAGACTACCACAATTTGAAGCAACCGATCAACAGGTAATTTACTTGTCAAGACAACAGTCATCAGTCGATAATTTCTCAGACATCTTATATCTAGCGCGTCTCCAAGTTGAGACTCTTCTCATCAGATCATAACCCCTTGCAACAACAAAAAAAAAAAATGCCCGCCTTTGAGCATCTTATCCTCAGAATACTTATTTGAGGTCACTAGAATACCTTATTTTAAGAGGAACCTCCACCATACTACCCTCGTAATTAGGACATTTCATTCATGGGGTACCAATCATCATGACATTGTTTGCGACCAGTCTGTACAAAGTACATATATAACATTTTAGTTTTATATGCAAATAAACTTGAAGCAAAAGCGTTAAAAAGGATGAAGAATAAAGGTTGCAAAAAATTTCCAAGTATTGCTTGCATCACTATTATCCTTTAATTAACAGTAATTTTAAATACGTAGTAAATAGTATATTTTTTTTTATATATCAGGAACGTTATAAATTTACCCAAAACAAAAAAGATATGTATATAAATTTTAATAGTGATTTCATTACAATTTAAAATGGAAAGACATTAAATATGTTAGATAATGGAATTGGCAAGGTTTCTGGAGACGTCATACAATTAAATTATTTAGGTCATTTGTTTTTCTTGTATATTAAAGACAAATAAGTTGTTTACCAATCTGCAGAGGAAATTCAATTGTAGTTCAAAGGATATATATCAACTAAATTAGCATCTTATTTATTACATATACATAAGAAAAAAACAGTAAAAATTACTTTTTCAAATTAAATTTCAATGGATAACAAGCATTACATATATTTTTATTGCATTTTTTTTAAAACCGGATAAATGTGTATGCAGTTTACTTGTGTAACACAATTGTATCATTATGATTGGAGTAGTAAGCAAGTAGAAGTAGCATCTAAACAATTACTGTAATTTAAACACTGAATTAATTTCATTACTACAGATCTCAACTGAGAATATATTATAATTAAAGAGAATCTAGTAGAAAGCCTAATAAATATTACCATTTATTTCGAGAGAAATATTATTCCAAGTTTAATCAATTGTACTTTACAAAGATAAAACTTTTGAACTTTATGATAAATTAGAATAAAAAGTAATACAGTGCTGCAAAAAAAAAAAGATCGAATAGAGGAATCATGAATAATAATAATAAATTTAATATAAATTAAAAGAATGTTTTAAATAATCTGAAATAGGTTTAGACTAATCTAACGCGTATCACTTATTTAAATATACACTTATCCAAATAAAAAAAACACACTAAATAACATTAAACTAATAGAAATAACCCATATAACATACCACGAAAGGTGTTATACAGACGAGCTGTTTTGTACAAAATCAAATGGCAACAACTATTATTTAGATTAACGGTGAGCTAAAAACAATAAAAAAATAGCGAAAAACTTGGGGAAGAACATCGTTCAGTTGTTAATTATTGGACAATATTACCCATTTTTCAATTCTATAATAATACCACTGAGAGGTAGATAAACATAGCCATAAATAAACTAATAAAATGCTTACCCCTTTCTTCGCTGTTCTTAAAAATTATTAAATTATAAATAGTGGATTCTCAGATAAAAGGTTGTGCTAAATTAATGTGTCGTGGTGTAATATTTTCTTTCCAGTTTAAATACTATGATACACATCTAAGTACGAGCAAGTTGAGAGTTCCAATTAGAAATTAAACAAAAATCTACCTTGGTGAAAGAATTTTGTTATTTATTAGTTCTTAGTATTTTAAAAATAAAGTTGAGATTAGCTTTAACAGCCTAGTTTAAAAACCTAATCATCGGATTTAAAATTAAGATGAATTACGATGGCGATATGATTCACAGTACAAAACAAGCTAGATTATATACATCTTGTGGTGGTTATTATGCCCTGATTCATCATCGGGAACACGGTGTTTATAAATAACTGCAAGCTACTGGAATCAACACTGGGAATTATCTAGTCTGGTGATACTGAATTTCCTTTGCCACAAGCAGAGGTTTGAGACGTATCTCAATGTACCTGCTGATTTTGTTTTTTTTATCAGTTTGAAAATCAAACGTATTTCCTTTTCATTTCTTATTATAAAGTATAACAACGACACCACGTCAGTTCTGCTTTTGGTATCAGAAGAAGCGATGCAACGTTACAAGTTAGTCAAGTAATTCAGTGCAACTGTCAGAAAAACGAATCAAGGAACCAAAAACTAGTTTTCAAATTAATTAGAAAGAGTTTACTAAAATTTCCAGTACAAAGGGCATTAACTAAAAGCGACTATAATTTGCTAAAGTTTAAACTTGGTTATTAAGGCATTCGTAAACTGCAATGGTTTCTAGAGTTATTTTAGAGACACTGTATTAGCAAATTTACAAAAATCTTTCATTAATTCCATTAAGCATAAAGAAGAAATGACAATGGCTGAGGAAATGTCACAGCAAACCACATATAGAAATTTTCAGAAAAATAACACGCAACATCTAAATTGTTGCAAGATTGGAATGGAAGAACAAGTATATATTAGTTTTGAAAGAAGTAAAAGTTTCAACAATGAAACTATACCACTTTAAAGACAAATTATACATGTAACTTCTACATGATCGTGAAAATTCTTAAGACAGAAAAGAGAAATACTAATAGGTAAGCGTTTTCCGTGCTGTGAAGTTGAATGACAGCTAGCATTAAAACAGTTCTAAATGTACATAATAGTACCTAGAATCCTTGAGCTCGGGAAGAATTAGGTTCAAAATTTAAATCAGTTCATTAAAACAAAGTTGTTAACTTACCTGATTGATCTTCGTCTTTTCGGACGATTAAAAAGAGTATTGATTCAGGAATTTTCAATTTTGGTAAGTATATTTCTATTGTGATCATACATTTTCTGAGATTCAGACATCGAAAATAGTTTAATAATAATAATAAAAAGACCAGTAAGCTCAGGGCTGTCACTCCCTATGAAAACAATCTTAACAGATGAGTTTAGAAACATTAAAAATACTTATGCCAAATTTTTAACGTGGTATTTATAATTGGCCGACTTCAAAGTTTGATACACGATTAAATAATTACTCCACCTGATGGGAAGGTTGAAGAGATACCGAGTTTTAAATATAATACGGTTGGGTCAGCTGTTACTAACCAAAGTTTTAAATGGAGCTCTGAATCATTCTTATGTGATAAAAATAGCCTAAATTATAATAATTTTGAAGTAGGAGGGTAGTTTGGTTTGAATTTCGCGCAAAGCTACTCGAGGATTATTTGGGCTAGCCGTCTCTAATTTAGCAGTGATAAGTCTAGAGGGAAGGCAGCTAGTCAACAACACCCACACTCAATCCTTGGGCTGCTGATTTACCAAAAAATATGGGGATTGATCGTAATTTTACAACGCCCCCATGGCTAAAAGGGCGAGCATGTTCGGTGATTCGAACCCGCGACCCGCAGATTGCGAATCTAGTACCCTAACTACCAAGCCATCTCAAGCCTATGGGAGGGTAGATGAGCTGCACGATATTTCACTGTCTACTAAGTTACGAAGTGAAGAAGAATGATAATCAATATGTGTGTACGAAAAATACCGAGGAAAACGTGAGGTACATCAGTATACGTACTAAAAATACCGAGGAAAACGTGAGGTACAACAGTATACGTACTAAAAATACCGAGGAAAACGTGAGGTACAACAGTATACGTACTAAAAATACCGAGGAAAACGTGAGGTACATTAGTATACGTACTAAAAATACCGAGGAAAACGTGAGGTACAACAGTATACGTACTAAAAATACCGAGGAAAACAAGAGGTCCATCAGTATACGTACTAAAAACATCAAAGGAAACATGAGGTCCATCAGTATATGTACTAAAAATACCTAAGGAAATATAAGGTTCACTAATGAAAGTACCTAAAATAGCATGGAAAACATGAGGTTCATCAGTATACGTACTAAAAATAGCGTGGGAAACATGAGGTTGGTCAGTATATGACCTAAAATTACTCAGGAAAACAAGGTCCTTAACAGTAAGAAAGAAAGAATACTAATCATGAGCTACATTTTATGATTAAAAATTTAAATCAAATAAAATATATTAAATTATTAGTGGTCAATCACAGGATAACCAAATTCAGCGATTCATTTTATTCTGAGCTGGATATTAATTAAAATCAATGATTCGTTTGTTTTAGGGCAAAGCCACATTGGGATATCAGCTGTGTCAACCGCATGGAATGGTATCCTGGTTTTTGGTGTTGTACGTCCCGTAGACTTAACTCTGTCCCATCGGGGGACAATTGAAAAACGAAGTAAGTTGTATTAAAAAAAACAAAAAACAAGCGGCTATTTTAAGGCAATGAGTAGTACTGTCTTCGATAAAATTATGAAACACACAAACTTACCGCTGAATCACTGGGAGTAATAAATATAAGAGTATAATACAATGTGATAGAAAATTTAGCAGTGAAACACCATATGCCAGATTTTGATTTTAAAATATTATGTTAATTACATCGCAATTTCTTAATCTCCTGGACGTCATGTTTTTACTACAAATCCTTATAAAAAGCATTAATATTATCCGTGTGACTATTTTATTTGTCGATAAAAAACTGGCTATATTGGGATCAATCTATTTGAGTATTTTTTACATTTAAACAATTTTTGAGAGTAATTTTGTTATAGAGTAAAAATAACATTTTTTGTCTATCATGAAAAATAAATTACTTTAGCTTACCGAAACAAATTGATTTTCACAATATTCAACGAAGGTATGACTATCAAAAGCTGTAGAAGTTATCTAACAGCTAATCATACAACTAGTAAGCTTAATTCTTGAGGGAAAAGTGTGAGAAAAAGAATGATCACTAAGTTAGGAACGATGTTCGCAATTAAATAAAGCTATCGCCATTCATAACATGCTTAAGGTCTAAGGCGACAAACAACAGTACAATTTTAATACCCAACTTTAATATGCAACTCCACATGGGAGGCCAGTTCATCATAGGTTAACCCTTACTTACTCGTTGGTACCTATTATACAACTGGGCTGAAACAATTTGTGTAAAGTGTCCCTAAAGGACACAGCAACATGTCGCGAGCAAGCCTACCGACTGTAAATCTAAAGTTCTAGTCACTTGGTGACGCTACCCCCAGTTTAAAACGTGGATATCTAAAGTTAGGCTTAATATTGAAGTCAAGTTTTACGAACCAAACATAGAGGAGTGATTCTCTACACTTACACATGGGTATGTTCAAAATAACACTTGAACACATCCACACTGATGTGTATACGTTTCTATAGATATAGGACCTGATATAACACCTTAAGGTTTGTTACTCTCACAAAAACTTGTAATTTCGCTAATAGTGGTTAGTTACTTTATTACAAAAATGTGTGCCCTCTGCCGGTCAGTCACGAAAATGAAATTCGTTGGAACACGCGAAATAGTAGTGAGATATTATCAATTAAAATTACCAACAGTATGTTCTTTAGATGCACCGTAAGAATGAACTAAAAGAAGAAACGAGATATTATACAATTAAAATACTGTCTTTAAATGAGCCCAATATCTCATCGTACTGGTAGTAAAATATCATCAATTAGATAGGCCTTTTTTTTTTTTTGAATAACTTATAAACGAGATCACTAGAGACGTAAAGTTCATAGATTAATAATTAACCTTAAAAAGAACAACGAAATATGAAAACATGTTAATAAAAAATTGTATGTTTAGTATATTTACAAGCTACCTGTGTTAACAATACTCTTGTGTGGCAAATTATCACAACCATTACAAACAGACAAATTGATAGTATAATTAAACGGTTTGGTTTTAACTGTAGAAAAATAAAATAGTAGTTCTTCCGTTATAAATAGGTTTGTGTTATTAATATTAACTCCCGAGCAGAGCAAGCAACCTACTTAGATCGAAACTGAAAACCTAATATTTGTAATTATTATAACTAATTGAATATACTTTTTTTTATGTTATTATGTTAGTTTCCTCATGAACTGAAGTCGAAGTAAGCAGTTCTACCATTGTAAATATGTTTCTGTTATACTAGTTTCCTCATAAAGTGAAATAGTAGTAAACAGTTATATCACTGTAAATAGGTTTCTGTTATATTAGTTTCCTCATGAAGTGAAGTAGTAGTAAACAGTTCTATCACTGTAAACAGGTTTCTGTTATATTAGTTTCCTCATAAAGTGAAGTCGTGGTAAACAGTTCCACCACTGTAAATAGGTTTCTGTTATACTAGTTTCCTCATGAAGTGAAGTAGTAAACAGTTCTACCACTGTAAATAGGTTTCTGCTATATCAGTTTCCTCATGAAGTGAAGTAGTAATCAGTTCTACCATTGTAAATAGGTTTCTGTTATACTAGTTTCCTCATAAAGTGAAATCGTAGTAAACAGTTATATCATTGTAAATAGGTTTCTGTTATATTAGTTTCCTCATAAAGTGAAGTAGTAGTAAACAGTTCTATCACTGTAAACAGGTTTCTGTTATATTAGTTTCCTCATAAAGTGAAGTAGTAGTAAACAGTTATATCACTGTAAATAAGTTTCTGTTATATTAGTTTCCTCATAAAGTGAAGTAATGGTAAACAGTTCTACCACTGTAAACAGGTTTCTGTTATATTAGTTTCCTCATAAAGTGAAGTAGTAGTAAGCAGTTATTCCGTTATAAACAAGTTTCTGTTATATTAGTCTTCTTACGAGCCTCTGATATGTGTTCAGCCACATGGAACGAAATTAAATATTTGTTCATGTTAACATAATGAGCAATTAATATCGAATTTTATCCTTCTAATGCTGATCTTGAACTATGCCTCCAATTTACACAACAGTTTCGCAATACATTGGTTTAAAATATTTTAATATCAACATTTTCGCTAGATGTAAACGTCCATCCTTTTCTTCTTTTGCTATAGGATTGACAAACGATATTTATGTGACTGGCACTTTGCACCTGTATGTACTTGCTAAAGTCTCGTGCTTAAGATAAAAAAAAAAAAGAATTCCCTAATGTGTTAGCTTTATCACGTTTACAAAGTATCAAGTTTATCTGGTGCATGGTACGCATAAAATCGTTTATGTACTAGTGATCCAGTTTAGCTTAATGTGTTGTTCAGGCACGTCAAACCTATGCACACGACTACAACGTGGTCAACATAATTATTACATCTACAGAGCGCCCTCTATATAACATATAGATGGTGACTAGAGAAAATGTTTAAACAAAATTCGGAAAAACGTGTTTTATGATACAATAACTGCTTACACAGACTCTGGGCGTTAATATGGCATCAGATACACTGAAGATGAAAAGTCGTACTATTTTTAGTTCTCGTTATTAGGCGTTTTATTAGAAACAGTGCATTGCAAAAGTTTCCATATTTTGTTGCCGTATGAGCTTGCAATCATGAAACTTTCAAATGGGACTTTATATTTAGAATCTATACAATCTACTCCAAACTGAAAAAGCTAAAAAATACTGATATTATGTAAGTAATTTAGATTTTCAAAGAAAATTAGAATATTCTCAATTGCATAAGTATTCAACCCCTTTGCTACGGCAACCCTAAATCAGTTCAGTCAGGTGCAAAGGATTATTTTGAAAGGTCACAAAATTAGTGTAATATCAAAGTGGTTTGACTTGACTTCAGAGTTAATGCATCTGTTCAAGCCATAACTTACATAGCATAGTGATACGACAAACCAGCCATGAAGACCAAGGATCTTTCCAAACAAGTCAGGGATAAAGTAATAGAGAAGCACAGATCAGGAAAAGATTACAACAACATTTCAAGTCGCAGATTATCCCTTTGAGTACGGTGAAGTCTATCATTAAGAAGTGGAATTTGATTCATGCCGCCAAGATCAGGTCGCCCTTCCAAACAAAGCAGCCGGGAAACAAGAAACTGGTCAGGATGCCACTGTGTGGCCAGACGAGACAAAATTTAGATTTTGGTCTAAATTCAAAGCGTCTGGCGCAAGCCAACACAGCACATCACCCAATTAACATCATCCTAACTGTCAAGCATGGTGGTGGCAGCATTGTTATGGGGATGCTTCTCATCAGCAGGGACTGGGAAGCTTGCCAGGATTGAGGAGAAAATGGATGGTACAAAGTACAGATGAATCCTAGAGGAAAACCTTCTTGAATCAGCCAAGATCTAAAACTGGGTCGAAAATTCACTTTCAGCAGGGCAATGATCTGAAGCACAAGGCTAAAGCCACACTGGAGTGGTTTCAATAGATGAAAACGAATGTCCTGGAGCGGCCCAATTAAAGTCCTGACTTAAATCCAATGGAAAATATATGACAAGAATTGAAAATTGAAGTCCATCAATGGTCCCCAAACGAACTTTTCAGAATTGGAGCAATTTTGCCAGGAAGAATGGGCAAAAAGTACACCACCCAATTGTGCAAAGCTGGTAGAGACCTATCCAAAAAAGACTCAGAGCAGTAACTGCTGCCAAAGGTGTTTCCACCAAGTACTGACTTAGGAGGCTGAATACTTATGTAATCAGCAAATTTCAATTTATATATTTTCTTTGCAGGTTTTGCTGATATTCAACCTCCTTCACACATAACAGTGTTAAGTTTGATCATTAAAAATTGTGTTTACATTACTTACATTTCTTCAAAATGTGACATTACTGGCAGGGGATGAATACTTTTGCAAGTCACTGTATGTAATATTGCTTATGTGTCACAACAGACTTGAAACTGTTTGAAGATTTCACTTTCGGTTTGTCGAACTAATTCACGCCAATTCGAGCTTTGTAATGTGTTTGAAATCCTGCGAACATTTACAAGTGAAACATTTTATTTTCTGACGACAAGGAACCCACTTAAAGTAAATATTTAGTAGAGACAGTTGCTATTGATATTAAATTTTGTTTTTATTCAAAATACGAAACAAGTCAAAGTTTCGACCTTCTTACGAAAAAGTCATTCTTAACCTGAAGATGACCTAAGGACGTAAAATCGTTGTTTTTAGTTTTAAATATGTTTTTAATACCCATATCAACTGTCTTTATTAAATATTTTATTTTCTCTCATAAAATGTAAGGCTGACGAAGCCCCAGAGTTCCTTAAAAAAGTACTGTAATGCTGGAGAACTAGGCATAACCATAATTACAAAAAAATAACATGTTGACACCTCCATTAATTGGGAGGAGTTGCCAGAAGAACACTAAGCTTGTCATATAAACACACCTACGTATATTTCACGGAACTTTGTTTTGTACTTGTTATATTTATCCAGCCATACGTAAATATGTTTATAACCTGATAAAGGCACAAATGATAACTTTTTTTTTTTATATGAGGCAAGGAAAATAATTTTCTCGGGGGCAAGCTTTTAACCATTATCTGTCTAAATAATGATAGAAAATTAACTGTTTGTACACATACGTTTTTTGCATTGAGGAATATGGTGAACTAAAAGATAAATCTGTAAACAGTAAAAATAATCTTAAACCATAGTGATCAGTACGTGTCTAAGAAAAATATTTGGATATAGAACGAACTAACATCTGTTCTCAATTTTCAAGACAGCCATCCTAAGCCACCTGATTTAAACTGCGTGGATAAACCATTAGGATGGGCAAAGAAGGAAGTGAGAAATATCAGAAATTTATCAAAGACAACATACACATATATCTCGTTATAGTAATCTAGTTACGATAATGTTCTATTCAGTTCACATTTTACTCCGTGTTGAGGCCCATTTATTCGGCGTGTAATTTTTCTTCATCACATCTTACTCTTCAAGACTTACTGACAATGGTACTTGATGCCTCCACTCAGACAGGTTTTGCAGTTTTCTATCTCCAACTCATCTCTCGGTCTTACCCTTCAAACTGCCGCAGTGTTGGAGAACCAAAGATGAAGAGCTTAACGTTTGGCACAACACATGTTACAAAATGGGAGAGAAAACTGTGACGCACCTTATACGTCGGGAAATAGCAAGTACTAGTCATAACGAACCAAGTAACTGGACGCCCTCTGGTGGACTAGTTCATCAGCAGACAGTGCTCTATGAAAGTAAAACAATATCAATGAAAAATTATTTTGAGTTAAATTGAATAGTTTGAACATACAACCAGAAGACCAGTTAGGATTATATAAGACGTCTTAATAAATTCAAAAGTCACCAAAACAGGAATATGATAGACTTGCGATAACCATTTATCTCTCGTTTCAAAGCGATTACTAACAAGAATAAGATTTTGCTGAGTTGAATTCAAATATTTGGTGAAGATTCCTAAAGTCAAACGTGTTTGTTGATAAAATTACTTTTTAAAGGGGCCTGACAGCAAAAATGAAGTAAGTTGTTTTTTAACATCTCATGAGGGACACACACAAAGGTTGTAGAACACTTGATCGTTAGCATTGAGGTTGATACGCATTTCGATGGTGCGCTCTTCATATTATCGAAATGAAACATTGTTTCGTTTTTTTTACATCATGCGATTCGATTTTATCATTGTTTTTTTTATCTTTTCCGGTAAACCGAAACCACCATTTGGGACAAAATATTTGGAAGAGCGCGCACACTAAAGTACAAATAACATTTGTAAGATGAAAACTTCATTGAAAATGAAATTCACCATACTATATAAAAATGTACAAGGTGTCCGAAAAGTCTGGAACCATAGACGATTTGCAGTATTTCTTAATTTCAGATACGTGATTCATAATGGCATGAGAAGGTTGAGTTAATACTGCTATTAATCCAAACTTATTTCAAATTACAAGGACGGCACGTGGAACACATTTTGTAAAATTCGTTGAAGTGCCAAAAGTTCTAGACTTTTCTGGCACCTCTGTAGGTATATACATACCTAATAACGGTTCGCATGTGCAAATAACCAGGCACAATAAATGGATGTGGTCACGTGACTACCACATTTTCACTAGTTGCCGCAAGTTTCTCTCTAATAATCTAGCTTTTGCACCTCCCAGGCTCAAACCCAGTGCTTCTTGCACACCAAGTGTGTGCTCTACGATCCAAGTGTTTGTTTGTTTGCTTTTGAATTTCGCTCAAAGCTACACGAGGGCTATCTGCGCTAGCCATCCCTAATTTAGCAGTGTAAGACTAGAGGGAAGGCAGCTAGTTATCACCTCCCACCGCCAACTCTTGGGCTAGTCTTTTACCAACGAATAGTGGGATTGACCGTACCATTATAACGCCCCCACGGCTGAAAGGGCGAGCATGTTTGATGTGACGGGGATTCTAACCCGCGACCCTCAGATTTCGAGACGAGCGCCCTAACCACCTGGCTATACACGATCCAAGTGAATGAAGGTGTTAATTAGATAAACGAGAAAACAATTTCGGTTTTATGTACTTAGGTACTTAAAATAATGTTTAATAGACAGTAGAAGACACGAGGGAGCCCCCTTGCGAACATAGTACGAACTATATTTGGATATTAAAAACCTTTATCAAAATAACATGAAATAATGTTACTTTAATCATAGTATTTAATAATAAGGTGTTTTCTGTTACAGTAAAACTTTCAATCAACTTTATAATGAAAACAACAAATTAAAAAAAATACAGAAAATAATCATTATGGAGCAGATTTAATTGTTTACTATTTGATCTACATTCAAATTTAAATTTTAAATATACAATGCTGCCATATGAAGTGAAGGTGAGCAACAATTATGGAGTTAGCGGTTCTAATGCTCTCATCTGAATTAACGAGTATCTGCCACATCACTGAAAGTTAATTTTGTATATTATATATGGTCAAATGACGTAAGTTCGTTTCCTGTAGTTCTTTGTAACAGTTTTTATCCATTTACTTTATACAACATTCACATTTAGTAAAATTCGCTATATATGCACTTATTGGCCATGAAGGCTATTAGTTTGTTTTCGAAATATAAACAAAAAAGTATAATACAATTTCTTCGGCTCCGAACCATTGCATATTAGAGAAGAAAAGTCTTAACATATTGCACTTGATATTTTATTAATACTTTCAAGAACTAGACTAAGTAAAAAAAAAAAACATTTTGTATTAATGTCCACTCTTAAGTAAAAGTTCAAACACGGGATGCTTAAGAATTCTGGGATTTATCTTCGTATAATTAGTTTGTGTGTGTGTGTGTGTGTGTGTGTGTGTGCTAGAAAATGCAACAACAGATTACCGTGTTGCACTCAGAGATTGTTAGTATTTATATTTTACAACGTCATATTTAATTTCTGGATTAATTTCCTGCTTCCTGACCTAAGATTTAGCTTTGGGTGAGATCCGGGTAACTTCTTCGTGAATAGTATCCATTTCTTCCGTCAGAGAGCATTCATCGTGCATACTAGAGGCGTCTTTTGCCGCTTCTTTGGCTGTAGCTGACTCTGTAGTTTTCAGGGCATCACTTTCTTCTTTTAATATATTCACCCAGTATTCGTAATTTTCTTCTAAATGAACTGTTTGGAGACAACGCACTTTCCTAGGCTTCAGTCGAAGCTCGCGGTTCCGCTTTCTGGAAGTACCTAGACAGTTAAAAAAATACCTATAAAATGTTTACACAGTCTGCTACGTTCCATAATAATATCATTTATTTTATCTTCATTTTTAATATATGCAACAAAAGAGCAAAGAAATTATATTATCTGGTATTACTATAATTTATTGCGTGTATACTTTTTTTAAAAGTTATTTCCATTCGACGGCTGTATTAGATTTAGCATTCAGCGCTAGCATTTAAGTATAAAATGTCTTAGGTCAGATATTTACCATTAGTAACGCCACCATCACTGTCGATTACTTCTTCTTCCGTATCTTTAAAATCAGAGCTTTCTACCTGGTCCGTGTCCTCAGAAACAGCTGTTGAAACGAAAACAGAAATACGTTGAACCTTACGTCTGATATGTTAACAATTAGGCATTAATAAATGAACATAAGCAATGGCATTAAAATCATAGGAACTAATGGCCCAGATTTAAAAGTTTATAGTTGAATCATTCACAAACAAAACATTTTAAAGGTTATGCGTGATTTTAAATAATTATTAACACGTTCAAATTACGTATAATTTATTTTTATTATTTGTAAGAGAAATTCCGAATTCAACCATCTTTTAACGTTCAACATAATAGCCAAACAATATCGTATTGGGCATTTCCTTTCCTTTTTGTAAGTTTTTAGGACAATTTATTTTTCAGAAACAAATTCGACAAATACTAGACGGACTTGAGATTTTAAGTTATTTAATTTCAAGCATAATTGTTTTTTTTTGTTTTTTGTGTCTACGAAGGGTCTATTCCTTAATGAATTGGCATCCAGCAGCTTAAAGTGGATTTTTGGATACCATATTTTCTGATTATGTGATGCCAAATGAAAATCATATGCGTAATAAATGACATTTTCCCAGGAAACAGTATTTGGATAAACTGTGATATACCTTCTGATATAAATAATGTCTTCCGAGTTAAAAAAATAAAAAACTGAAGCTTAACGTTGAGCGAAATGACGAAAAAATAACACAAGAATAAATTAGAATTAAAGAGTTTATTTTCTAAATAAGGCAGAATGGACATAATGTATAAAAATAACTTCCAATTCCATTCAGTAATACTGACCAGAAAAAATATCTTAATTTTCAATATACTCTTCAGAAACATACCTAATAAATGTATTGACGATCAGAAATGACGATATACTATATTTTTAAGGTAATTTTAACCCTCGAATTCGTGACTTAACCAGGCTTAAATCACCAAAATATGGTAATAAATTTTCTCGTCGTCAGAGACTCTTCAGTACTAATGTTTCACTTTTAACTATTGTAACGTTTAAAACGCCAACTACTGAACAATCAGTTTCGAAGTTGTATTAAAATCACTTTTTTTGTTTATGGTTTTAGTTTTTAGGCCTAATAGGCCTAAAAACTAAAACCATAAACAAAAAAAGTGATTTTAATACAACTTCGAAACTGATTGTTCAGTAGTTGGCTTATTTTGACGAGATTCGATTACAAATTTCGCCATAAAATTAAAGCAAACAATAACCAGATGTATTTGAATAAGTGCAGTAACAAACAAAGTACACAATGTGACATTCTCAAAATGTTTTAGTAAAGGGAACAGTAGATGAACTTCGTTAACATCTGAACCATCATACAAGAAAGTCTAAGCAACAGTAGCAAATGCCACTTTTATTTCACTGCTAGATTTATTCACACTCGTTTCTGAAAACGCTCTTTGCTCTCTCTTTCTTGGTTTCATTTTCCCATCGGGATCATGTACACATCGATTTAGGCTATGACAATTGAATTTTTTTTTCAATTTACAGTTGTAAGTAACAGAAGGTCTAGAAAAGTCTTCTGGTATTTCCTTGCTATTATACATCCGTTTTATTAGTTTTAAAATCGGATATATCACACATACAAAAGCTATAAACGTTTGGGCAGAAAATGGAACCTACTGGCCAAAGGAAGATAATAGAATTTCGAAAACTTTCCAGTGGGGGAACATGTTTTTTACTGACATTTCATGTTCACACAATGGAAGCTATCGTTCTAGCACATTTTTAGTATATTCGAAAATAGTCCGGATGTTACACAGTCCAGATTTATTACCAATCTCAGCTTGTTTAAGCTGTTCAAAATGAAAAAATATAATTCTTTATTCACTCTGAAAGAAATTAACGTTTTACCAAAATGTTTTTGTTTCTTCAATAAGATTCTAAGTACCTTCTTCTTCGCTATCGGAGCTATCCACCCACTGACCAGGAAGTAGTCCCGCTTCACCATAAGCGTTACACAGAGGAGCCACTAAATGGTTAATAAACGACTCTTGCAGTTTCGCAAGTTGTTGGTTCCGCCTATCCATAAAAGGTGAGATAGTAAGGCCTAAAGAGGCCTCCTCGTCTCCCTGCAACAGGAAAGAAATTCATGAACGTTTTAAATCCAAAATAAGTAAGTTGTTATGAAAATATACTTAATGCAAAAAGTGAGGTTAATACAACAAGTTAACATACTACTATAAACACTGTGAAATTATTAGAAAATAATGATTTAATATTTTGCAAGATTACATGGTTGTACTGCAGTTACTATCATAAGATAATGTGGCAGATATCGGTTTATTTAACATCACGGTTGTACTGCAGTTACTATCATAAGACAATGTGGCAGATATCGGTTTATATAACATTACGGTTGTACTGCAGTTACTATCATAAGACAATGTGGCAAATATCGGTTTATCTAACATTATGGTTGTACTGCAGTTACTATCATAATACAATGTGGCAAATATCGGTTTATCTAACATTACGGTTGTACTGCAGTTACTATCATAATACAATGTGGCAAATATCGGTTTATCTAACATAATGGTTGTACTGCAGTTACTATCATAAGACAATGTGGCAAATATCGGTTCATCTAACGTTACAGTTGTACTCTAGTATAATGCTTATTGTTCTCCTAAGATTGGAACTGGAAATCAAGCCTAAACGGCACCTTATGCGTACGTGGGCTAAATATGCCATATCAGGGATTCCGATGATTCAGGCATAGCTGTTCCTAATTTGTAACTGCTGACAACAGCAGTACTTGTCAACACATGGGATTTGTCCAGTTCTTTGAATCGACGAATGTGATTAACATTTTTATAACGTGTTGCAGGGTGCGTTTAGTGACTTCACGTCTCGAATCTTGAACCCTTCGATTTGCAGCCAGACACGTTAACCACTAGGCCACGCCCAGCATGTTTATCTTAGAACAGTGTGATCAGGAGTGATTGCTGTTGCGTATTCTGGGCTATGAAAGTTAATTCACAATTATTATTACGTCAAAACAAGCCAGTAAGAACATTCAATTATCAGTCTATAAAACTCATTTCATGTAACAAATTTTAAACCCGTTTTCCTCAACGTTGAAGATAACCAAAATAAAACATTGCATGTTATGACCGCGCTTCCTACTCTTTATTATTGAAAAGCCTTAGCGTAATAGTGTTTTTTTTGTTGTTGTTGTTTTTGCAAATAGAATCAAAAGGAAATTACTGCAAGATTCATGCACCCTTTTCAAAATTAACCAAAAATTTCATACGAACTTCACGGAATTACAAGCGAATGATTACAGACGGGAAAGCAGCTCGTGAAAGGTAAAAGGCAGGAAGTTTCCCATCAACATCCAGGTTTTAACAACTTCCGTGAAAAACAGACTAGCGATTAGAATGACACTGATTGATTTCTACGCCAGTTTTAGTTATCACGTGAATTTGTTACAGCAACGGAGTAGACTCAATGGCGGGATAACCATATAGCTAATGTAGTTGTAAAAGTCTCACATTTTGTATTTAGATGGATTTGTAAAGCAAACATTTATGTTTAATGCTATCTAATGGTTGTTGGTTTATTCAGCGTAAAGCTATAAAATGGACTATTTGCACGCTGTCCACCACGGGGAATCAAACCCGGAATTTTAGCGTTGTAACTCTAAGACTTATCGCCGATCCACCAAGCTACCTATTGGGGAAAAATACTCTGATATATGAAAGTTTCAGTTGTAGAACTAACAATAGAAAAGCTAGCCGGAAAACAAAAATAAACTAACAATAGGATAGCTAGCCGGAAAACAAAATAAACTAACAATAGGATAGCTAGCCGGAAAACAAAATAAACTAACAATAGGATAGCTAGCCGGAAAACAAAAATAAACTAACAATAGGATAGCTAGCCGGAAAACAAAAATAAACTAACGATAGAATAGCTAGCCGGAAAACAAAAATAAACTAACAATAGGATAGCTAGCCGGAAAACAAAAATAAACTAACAATAGAATAGCTAGCCGGAACATTCGTTGTTGTTTTTTAAATCTTCATCACATGCAATCAATCACGTGTTTCGAAATTATTATTCGTTCTACCTAGTTGGAATTGAATTTCATAAAGTTTATAAAGCTCGTGAATAATGATCATAAAACAATTTACACATTTTGAAGAAATAGTTTAGCGATTAGTTGTGAACTTTTGTGGTGAATATGTTTATTTAAAAAAAGTTTCGCACAAAGTTACACAAACGTTATCTGCGCACAACCGTTTCTAATTTTTCAACCGACAAACTAGTCAATAGAACCTTCCACCAACTCTTGAGCTATAGAACGAATAGTGAGATTTGACTGTCACTTTTAGCGTATCCACGGCCATAAAGTTCGGAGCGGGTTTTTGAGACAACGAGATGCAAAACATGAACTCGTGGATTCACATTCCGAACCAGCTAACTATCAGGTCATACCCGACCGACAGAATGGGGACATGGAGATAAGAAAAAGATGGTACGTTAGATGAAATCGTTTTGCTAATCTTTCGAAGTTTTGCTTCGCATTGTGATATGCGAGCATTATTATGCGTTTTCTACTCTCTTAACTGCTTGATAATTCTTCAGATTTTCAGTATAATTTAGGGATTATTCTTAAAATAAAACAGTCACGAGAATCGCTCAGTTTCTCT
Organism: Limulus polyphemus; assembly: GCF_000517525.1. Lineage (NCBI taxonomy): Eukaryota > Metazoa > Arthropoda > Merostomata > Xiphosura > Limulidae > Limulus > Limulus polyphemus. The sequence goes on along the minus strand of NW_013665648.1, from coordinate 696,962 downwards.
CATCTTGGTTATTACTCTGGAAGATATGAACTATGCTATTAATAGAAAAAGGAGTCTGTTCTAACGTCGAATCATGTGATGGCCTGGGGGGATATCTATCCCTAGTTGACATGAAAATTGCCCTTAGTTACGTGGATAACGTAATTGCCTGGGGATAGAGAACTTTGTACATAACGTATTGTTTTCCTTTGTTTAGAAAGCATTTTAGACACACAGATTTACTCAGATCTACTGAGATTTGGCCAAACTAGATATGCTTTTTGTCAAACATATAAATATGTGTGTAGCAAAGTTTTAACTTCAGCCTAATATAGATAGCCAAACGCTAGTGAAAGAGCACAAATAAAGCTCTCCCCTTCTCCCCCCTCTAGTAACACACATACAAGCACTTGTTTAAGTGTTGAACTAAACTTTATTTTTGCCATAATAAAGATTTTGATTGTTTACATCCTATATCTACTCTCTTTATTTTGTGCAAATCCAGGTACTTCTCTGTATACTACTCTAAGAAAAATCAGGACAAATTGAAGACCAATTGCGTAGTTTTGTGCTTAACAACAAACAAACAAAGTTGTACCAATTATTTCACTAATTAATGTGCTTTATCGGGACACTGCCACATATCTAAACGGCTGCTACAATAATTTTTTTTATGAACCTCAACAGAGATTGAGGCAATAATTCTAAACCTATTTGAAAATATTCTGGGAAGTGAAGTGACATTAATGAAATTCATCAACGAGCATTGTGTTAATTTTAACTTCGTTCAACCTTCTTCGTTTAGGGGTGTTCCTTGTCGGATTATATTAGTTTTCTAAATAGTCAATAATACCCGTTAAGGACCAGACTGGTTGCGAGAGGCTTTACAGACATTAATTAGAACTGTCAAGAAAAATAATTACTCATGATGATCCCTGTTTATTTATCTATTTAAGTAAATACTGAAAACCTTTTAAGGTTATGTGTCAAATAAATCGCACTAACAATAATTGTATTAAGTGTCTAGAACCATTGGATAATAGTTAAGCACTGGAAAGAACACATATACAGCTTAATGGATAAGTTAATAGCTAAATTAACTGGGAGAGATCGCAATAAAAATTTATTTCCCCCCCAAAAAAAAGTCTTTCTTTGTAAATTATTCATTTTTCTATTACAAGTTCCACAATTCAACAACACGTCTTTATATATTTTAACAGCACCACAAAAAGTGTATCACTTCCATTAAGATATCTTATCACATAAGAAAGACTAACTGTTCAGTTTACACCATTAAAATGAAAAGTTATTGCTAATTTAGGATTACTGCAGAAAAAAAGGCTTATTATTCAGTCCAAACCGCCACAATGAAAAGTTTATGAAATCCACTAAGATAGAACTAGTACATAAGGATTTATTGTTCAGTCCAAACTGATACCATGAAAAAATTATGAATTTCAATATAATAGAACTAGCACATAAGGATTTATTGTTCAGTCCAAACTGATACCATTAAAAAATTATGAATTTCAATATAATAGAACTAGCACATAAGGATTTATTGTTCAGTCCAAACTGATACCATAAATTATGAATTTCAATATAATAGAACTAGCACATAAGAAGGATTTATTGTTCAGTCCAAACTGATACCATGAAAAAAATTTTGAATTCCAATATAATAGAACTAGCACATAAGAAGGATTTATTGTTCAGCCGTAACCGATATCTAATTCCCGTCAAGATAATAATAATATAACAAAAGATTTGCACTTCAAACTAGACTGGTTTACAAAACGTTTATATGGAAGACTCACGAACGAGCTAAGACAAGTTTACAATACTTACCATAACAGAATTACTATTCACATGGAAAAATGTGTGCGCTTCAAGATCGGATCACAATACTGCCATTTTGTTATTTGGAACACCAAACCTCGATGAGCCAAGTACGTGCAACATTAACCGGTGTTCTGCAGCCAGCTCAACAGCGAGTTTTATTGGATATTATAGATAGACAGATGTAGGATTTCCATCTCTAGATTCCAGTATTATTTTATTTCTTAACTACAATAAATTGAGCATACTATTTCATGTACCAATACATGATTGGTAGGCCAAACATATTATCCAATAAACAATCACTGTGCTTACATACGCATATGGGTTTGTTAAAGTTAAAATACACAATAATTTAGTGTCCAATTGAGCATACTATTTCATGTACCAATACATGATTGGTAGGCCAAACATATTATCCAATAAACAATCACTGTGCTTACATACGCATATGGGTTTGTTAAAGTTAAAATACACAATAATTTAGTGTCCAATACAATTTTTCTCCCTTTAGAAATTAAGGGCGGTAACTTTGCACGAATTTCTTAAAGGAAACGAAAAACATAAAACTACTGTATGATAATTTAATAATATTTGTTGTATAAAGAGTATTTTCTAGCCATACTTTTTAAAAACCAACCTGTTCATAGAACTCTTCTGCTATTCGATAAGTCCACTGTACATGAATATCATGTCGCTTACACGGACCGTTAATGTCTGCTAGTTTTATACACATCTCCATCGTTAGTAGTCGATCTGTTTCAGACAGCCAATCAAGTCCCGGAGCGTGATCGTCGTTCACCTTCAAAAGGAAAGAAAAAAGTATGAGATCGGCAGGAGCTACAAACAACCAATCCGGTTCTTAAAGCTAATTATATTTAAGACATTAATCTTAGTCACAAAAGGTTCACTATTTTAGTACAATACTTCCGTGAAACACGCACCTATCAAACTTTGTACCACAAATCTAGCTTTGTAAGACACGTAAAACCGGCATGAGTTTTAACGTGCAAGGAGTATACTTGACAAAATTCTGAGAATCTATCTGTAAAAAGGAACAACAACGAAAAAAACAAAACTAACTAACATTAAGAGTATAAAACAAAAGCTATGTTTTATTAGCATACTCAAAGATAATGTTGGAATAAATATTCTATTTTTTCACTCTGCCAAAAAACAACAAAAAAACAAACAAACCTCGTTTTTTGTTTTCTACTCTTAATATAGTAGGACAATGTACCCGAAAAGAAATAAAAAATATAAAACTAACTTTATTGTTATTAGAAGACTTGTTTGTTATACTTTAGGCTAACAGATATAACCTAAGTATTTATAGAGATAAAAAATATCATTTTATTCAAGTTCAAGATACGATTTATGTTAATTGGAATTAAATATCATACATATTATTAAGCTAGAATAAATATTTTTCTGAGCTTCTTGTTGTTACATGGCTTTGCAATATGAATACTACATTGATATCTATTTTTTTTGTAGGCCTAGCTAAATCGGTGAGGCAAATATGTAGAGCATACTGGAGAGATAATGCACATTTTGATAATAAATTTCGAAACAAAAAAAAAAAAACGACCTTTACATTCCAGATAATTATAAGAGAACGTTTCGCCTTTGTGGCTTCTTCAAACGTACTAGCCCTTAAGAAGCTATAGAGGCGAAACGTCGGTTAAAATAAAAGTTCTCTTACAATTATCTGGTGTGTAAATGCCGTTTCTTTTTAACTTTAACACCAGCTGTCACTAAGAAAGGATTTACTAAAAAATGTCTTTGATTACGTTTTGTACCATTAAACCTTTCTCTACAATGCTATAACTCAAAGAATTTTATAGAATAGTTTCAAGACAAAGAAAATTCATTACGCAAGAAAATCGTACAGAGTGGCAGCTTTTATACTGAAAACGTAGAGTCAAATAAAAAAACGTAGAGTCAAATACAAATGTCGGCACCACGTATTTCTGTAAAGTATCTCATTGTTCAAAGTAACTCAAAAACTAGATACTTCTATGTAAATACAAACCCAATACTATATAAAACAAAAATTATGGTTAGATAACGTCAGCATGTTTTAATTAAATAAATATCATGGGCAGGATTCTTTACAATAGGTATCTGTGATTTGTTGGCGATAAACTTCAACAATAAATGGACAGCACACCGTCCACGTGTAAAACAATATACTCAAAAGAAGTCAAACGTATATACAAATGTTCATTACACAGTTAATTACCACGGTTGTGTCCAGAGCTTTAAATAATCGTCTCTTTTCGTCAAGAGTCCACATAGGCTGGTTCAGTTACTTTATAACCCAATTGACAAGACAAATTATTCTCTCTGCCCTGTCATTACAATACAATCTGCGATTAGCACACTTTAAAAGTCGCCACTATACACACTTTATGGCTAAACTCACGATCACACAGTCTATATCTCTCTCTTCTTTTTTTCCTTAACTAAATTTCACTACATTGCCTGACTGAGGCCTAGAACGTTATACATTTTACGAGACATTTAAACCAACGAGAAAAATTCAGAAGGTTCGAGTAACATGACGTCAATTTACAACAACTGAACTATGCAACAAATGATTCTTCATAAACAGTTACCTAAGCAAACTTGCCATAACTATCACTTCTAAAAATAACTTACTTTGACGCTCGCACAATGTAAACTAGATAATACCCTGGTATTAAACTTAAAACGAACAGTTATGTATATCTAACATAAGACAACGTCAGTACGCTTTAATTAAGCAAATAACATCATTGTTAGATAACGTCAGTAATTCCATATGATTACGCTTTTAAGCAATAAACACTAAAATATAAACCTGCGTCTATTCATTTTAATTAACCAAATAGGCTGTCGAGTTTAGTATTATTTTCTTTTCACATTGAAGCTGAAAAGTCACAACCATGATTCCTTTGTTTTATTTTTGGGTTATATTTAAACTATGGCTCATAAGAGGGGCAAAAAGTACTATAAGTTATAACTTTTCTTATGACTGAAATGGATCGTTTCTTTCTCGGTTTTAGCGAAAAGCTACAGAATTGGCTATCTTGCATTCTGTCCACCGCGGAGAATCGAACCACGGATTTTAGTGGTGCCAGTTCCCAAATTTACAGCTGACCTAACAAGGAACAACCAAAATGGATCAAAGTTGTAAGTGAGGGGTCGCAACGATCTCTCTTAAAAACAGTTGATTATAAAACTGTGCATTTAATATGGCAACCGTGTTTGCTAATTAATTACAAGTTCGTTAAATTATTGTAAAGCATCACTATGTATATACAAGACCAGAGAGCTTTCAGCTAATGATAAAAACTTAATTTTTCATAAAGGTTCCACATTAGAAACATGGTTACAGTCCACATTGGAATATATAAGAAAGAAATATGGAAAATGATTTGAATTTCAAGTATGGGAGCAGCCATCTCCTGCACTTGAAATTAAGGGTCGGCTCCCCCCTCCCCCAAGGACTACACCCTGATTAAAACTTTAATTAAAAATGGTTATACAAGACAAATATTTTAAATATACCTTAGCATTGAATTCTGCTACAATCTCAAAATGTCTCTTCAAGTCAGTTGCTAAGATATTCTCAATGACAAGAAACCGGAATCTTTTAAACTCAGCCTTATCCAAATGACATAACCAATTATTCTCCGGTCGTGACAGGAACAAGTTCCATGCAGCAGCTGCGTGATGGTTCTCCAATACAGAACGATCATTGTAGAGCACCGCCTGATAGATAAAATAAGTAAATTTCTTTTTAATCATAAGCGATTACTTTTTCAAATAGAAATTGAATTACATACATGAATCTAATTAGAAGTTCACGAACCAAATATAACAGCAATGTTTGATAAGGTAACACTTAAGAGGTGTACAAGGAAAGAGTGCGACTCTATAACTAATAAAAACCCTTGCAAAAGAGGAGTTCTTAATCTATTAATGGTTGCAATGATTTATAAAATAAAAGGCTTGCCTTTTTCCATACGAGGCACAATATTGTTTTATCTAACAAAATCTGAACTTAACCACTATCAATTGGCTAATGATTTTTGATGCCTTTAATTTAACACTTCTTTTAATGATGTGCTTAAACTATTTTTAAACAACTCTTAGAAAAATAAGATTATACTTATTGAAAGACACAAGCAAAGCGTTATTATTCTTCGATACATTTAAATTTTCACAACCAAAGGGTGTTAAAATTTAAATGGTTTAATATTAACGAAAATATATTAATTTAGAAAATAACCACATGATAACAATGACCGTATATCATAACATGTCCATGTAGTACGATCAAAACAAGGTGTTAATACTGGACGAAAACTTAACGGTTTGAAACTTTCCACGTGCTTTAGAGTTTTAGTAATGTAATGGGATCCTATCTGATACATATTCGAACGTTAATTATACCTTCAAGTCCAGATCAAGCTCATTAAACAGTTATCAAATAAAATGAAAAAAACCAAACTGGATTTACTGGATGATATTTTTTTATCGCTATATCATAAAATCAAACACTGCTTTCTGGTTTTCGAAATATTAAAGAAACTTTCCACTAATACAACAGATCAAGTCCCCCGGTGGGACAGCGGTAAGAACGCTAAAATCCGGGGTTCGATCTCAAGAGGTAGACATAACAGATAGTTTAATATGACTTTGCTCTAAAACAAACAAACAAACAACGAATCAACCACGTTCAGAAAGATTTGGTTTACTTCTAAAAATTTTCTACCACCACTATACTGAGTTTAAACCTTTTTTCTGACGCCTAGTTTTGTACCGGATTGCAAAAAATAAACACTTGAGGAATATATTGCAATATATTTCAGGAACATTAGATTTTGTACCTAAAAATCCGTTAGATCTTGATATTATCTATATATGATCGTTTATTTTATAATAACATTTGAAAACTATGGCGGTATCATAACGTGTTTGACTTGCCAATATTTCTGTTGACTCAAAAATTCTTAGAATCAATGAAATTAAAAATTTTCAGTTGTAAATTATTCATAATAAAAGAAGAGGTGATCTAGAATATAAAACCGGAATTCTTAAGAAATTGAAAACAATGGATAGTTAGTTATATTTCAGTTTGGTTTGAATTTTGCGCAAAGCTACACGAGGGCTATCTGCGCTATCTGTCCCTAATTTAGCAGTGAAAGACTAAAGGGAAAGCAGCTAGTCATTACCACCCACCGCAAACTCTTGGACTACTCTTTTTATCAACGAATAGTGGGATTGACAGTCACATTATAACGCCCCCACGGCTGAAAGGGCGACCCGCAGATTACAAGTCGAGCGACCTAACTACCTGGCAATGCCGGGCCTCTGATTCAGAATGAGTGACATACGGGTATACAGCAGTATTGTGAAATTATTATCCGGTATCATTTACGTTTTTCAAAACGCCAATCTTTACTCTAAATATATATATTGATGTGCTCACTATTCAGTATGTATTTGAAAGTTTTTATTTCCATATTTATATATCTAAATTACAGTAAAAGCCCTTACCAACTGGCTAGTCACAAAACTGCCGTGATTTGTTCTAGACTTTTTTAAAAAATAAAACAAAATTTATTTTAACCAAAGTGCCATTGGAAATACGAATGGCCAATTTTTCAAATTATCGCTGAGATTTTGTTTGCGCAGACTCGCGACTTGCACAGGGTTAGCTAACAAAACTGTTTAGGCTGTGTTTCAGAGACAGGAGAGAGGCCCAAGTCCCCGACACAAGTTTCTAGAATTCATTAGATCAATGTGTACACATTGGAACACGCTTGGAATATTATGGCAGCGCGACACAGGCCCGACTGGAGTTTTGACACATTCTGAAATATTAAAGGGCGCAGCTTTCATTTTGTACAAATCCCACGTAGCTGTTGCACCCCACCCCCCTCAATATTTTTTCAAACACGAAATTAACACGGTTAGGATTGTTTGTTTGTTGTCAGTTTTTTAGCGCAAAGCTATAGGGGCCATTTGTGCTCTGTCCACCGCGGAGAATTGAACCCCGGATCTTAGCATTGTAAATCTGGAAATTTACTGCTGACCAGCCAGAGAACAATATGGTTAGAAAATAAACAACTTTTCTGTAATCACGGAATATCCGGGGGCTTCTGACCATGACCCCCCTTTTTATGGAAGCTCAGATACAAACCCCCACCAAGGTTTACACGTGTAGATCTTCACTGCACCAGGTTGTATTTATTCTGCCAACGCTCCTAATATCAGTTAACATAATTTCCTGACCACGTATAAGTGATGAACCAATAAAATAATTTTCAGGGCCAATTTGTATTTTATTGTTATATGCCTGTGTTTGTATCTTCACTTAAAATGTATTCTGTCGCCTTTAGTCATTGTTAATCACCGACGATATTCTTGTTATTATAATCTAGTGTTTTTTGTCTAAAAAATTTTTGTGCAACAGGATACATTCAGAGATGCCTAATAGGAGGATCAAACCAAGGTATATGGGAATAATTTTCTAATTAAACTTGATTCACAAATGCATACGTCATATTATTTGCTCATGGCAAAGTCTTTAAGATCGGATATTAATTTATTATTTAAACAATTTTCTTCAGATTAGGCTTAATTTTCGAATGCATAAGGGCTATTAAAATACAGAAAAATACCCATAAACACACACACACACACACACACACACACACACACAGCCAAGTTATCATATTATTGCCTATGTTTATGAAATAATATGAAACCTAAAATTATACACTACAGTAGCATAAAGTACATGTCATGTAAAAAAAACAAACAATGTTTTATCAAACAACTGGATATCACAATTCGTCTACGAGTTTATTTATACAAAGTAAGCATAGAACATGAATAATACCGCGATCCACAAGTATACAATCTCAATTTCAAGACAGAAGTTCATATCGAATCAAAATTTTAAACTATTTTCAGTGTAAGGCAGAAATAACTTTAATTTTACTTATTTTCACCCTTTACTTTTTGTGTGTGAATGTTTTATGATTTTCTCTAAAGGAATTATATGATAAGCTTTAATTGTTTAACTGGAAACAGTTGTAACTAAGATGAACACACACACACACACACACACATATATATATATATATATATATATATTACTGTAAATTTAGGTTAAGTTAATGTCAACATTCTGGGTATCAAACTTAATCTTTTCTACTTTGCTTCACGATTTACGCGCAAAGTTTTACAAGGGTTAACCCCAACTTTCAAAATAAATACACTAGACAGAAAGCAGCTAGTCAACAGTACCCAACGCCAACTCTTGGACTACTATTATCTGAGCGAATAGTGAAATATGACCGTCACTCTTATATTACACACATGGCTCCAAAATGCAGAGCACTTTTTTTTTTTTCGGTAACGTGATTCGAGCCATAAATCCTAAAATTCACACTCCGATGACGCTAACTACTAGAATGGACCACGCCCAGTCCTATTTTGTTATAAATATTACGTAACAATATTTTTTTTATCCTTCGTGTTTTGAAACTTTGTATAATCTTTATGATTAAGTAATGAATAATAAGGTTAAATTACATCTTGATACACTGAGAAATAATTTGGTTTTCAATGAATAACAACATATTATATAAATATGGAATAATGTATATAAAGGATCAATTCCTGAAGATAAACTTCCCTCGTGTGAGTAAAATTGATAGGACGTAAAATATTATTTATTTAAGTTCAACCTTTGGCGCGGCCCTGTGATAGAGCTCAGGATTTGAAAGTTGGCGATGCGGTATAGATTCTGTACGATAAGATGAAATATTTTCTGTGGTTTAAGGTAAGGGTGCGTTATACAAGTGACAGTCAGTTTCTTAAAGTGGCTTGTTGGTGGTAGGGTGTTGCTGATTGGCTGCCAGTAGTTCAAAATTAGTGTCGGCGGCAGATAGTCTTAGCAGATTTGCCATGAATACAAAAATACAAATACCTGTGAGGCAAACGTAGAGACTAAAAATGCGTTTGTCCTGCCTGGATGATCGTAGTCATGCATGGCAGCCGCAGTGTATAGGGCCATCAGTTCTAGGGCAGGGAAATTTGCCCCTATGACCCCGTAGGTATAGTTGGCTTCGAAACACTGCTTGTAGACTGGCGTTCCACTTTCAATAACATTTTCTGAAAAACAAGTAAACTGTCTAAAAGAAGTTTAAAAACTAAAAAACAAAAACACTGACTATGGGAACGTGACAGAAAAGACAGTTTTTTTTCGAATGTAAAAATTCGCATCTATAAGCCTAATTTTTGATACTATTGTAAGCCATTCACACTTCACTGTCAGCAACTGTTTCATCATTGTCCAATGGCGTAAGTATGTCCCCTTAGCCCCAAAATTGGGCAGAGGGGGCCAAAAGAGGGCCCGAATTGTAACTGCAATTATAAGGAAATAAATATATGGACCCAGTTACTTTTTATGCCGAGAGAGGGACTTATCTTTTGTAGTTAAGGCCATTGCCACTGTCCTACAAATACCATTTTATGTAGGCTTATTTACTTGATCGAACATGAATAAGTAATAATAATAAATTCAAAGTTTTTGTCGAAACGTTAATACGACTTTTACCAAGTCATGTATTTATTTGTTGTTTCATTATACGACGAATGTATTCTACTTCAACGAATCACACTTACCCAAGGTTTTGTGTAGGGGTGAATCTGTTGAATCTGAAGGCATTTGTATGAAACCAGGGACCGGCTGGGAGGTGAGGTGATAAACAGCATGCAACACGTCAGCAGCATGCATAGAGTTGTGATCTAAAGTAAAGATATGTAAAACAGCGATCAGTAAAATGTTTTGTTTTTTTTTCATTTAACGGCTGATATCGCTTTCAAATAATGCTCTCTCATAAGATTGTGAAATATTACCATACGTTTTAAAATGTTATGTTTCAAAACTTCTTTTCATTTGCTCACAGTTGTTTAATTCAGTCGTTTTAACAATTTTTATAAGTTGAAGTAGTATAAAAACGCTTGAAAATAATGAGGAATAAACTTGTAAACTTTTTACACTTCATGACATAATCGTATACCATACACCACACACACACGAATTCAGCGTTCCTTATTGTAGTTTATTACATACTTATACAAGTCGTCAGATTCAGAATTCCTTATTCTACTTTGTTATACACTCAAGCAAGTCATCACATTCAAAGTTAAGTGTCTTTATTCTACTTTGAAATCTGAATCTGACGACTTATGCGGGTCTCTAAGAGTGTCCCTTATTCTACTTTGTTATACACTCAAGCAAGTCATCACATTCAAAGTTAAGTGTCTTTATTCTACTTTGAAATCTGAATCTGACGACTTATGCGGGTCTCTAAGAGTGTCCCTTATTCTACTTTGTTATACACTCAAGCAAGTCATCACATTCAAAGTTAAGTGTCTTTATTCTACTTTGAAATCTGAATCTGACGACTTATGCGGGTCTCTAAGAGTGTCCCTTATTCTTCTTTGTTACACACCCATGTAAGTCGTCAGATTCAACCATGTTCTAGGGAAATTAAAGAAGGAAAGAAACAAAAATGCTTAAAGCGTAGGTAATACAATGTTAACTTTTGCGAAAACAGAGTGAAAAACTGGGGTCAGTTTGGTTGCAACAAACATAGAATGATAATAATGGATTACATGAGAACAACATTATATTTAATATTTTCCTAAGTATATTGTATCATGAGATCCACGTGATTTATGAACACCTTCTTGGCAAAAAATCCAAATACTTTGCTATGTATGAATTTTTTTATACGAAAGCTTTAATTTTTCATTCTATTTTCATTATCACTATGTCCTCTTGTACTTTACATGTTAGGTATGGTAGTTGATATTTACAACCTGAGCTGCACCTTACGTAAACCAAGGGTTAGGTGGCCAGGTCAAAATCCCCAAGATTTAGGCGTAGCAATTCCTAATTTAGCTCTGCTGACAAGAGGGAGGAAAATTCAGTCAGTAGCACCCAATATTTAATTTTTTGTTATTTTAATCCAATAGCGGGATTAACTATTATGGTGATAATGATCTCTCTCCCGCCCAGCTGGAAGTGCAAAACGGAGTCGGTGGTATCGCGGCTTGAACCTAACGATCAACATCCAAACCAATAAACCATCCACAGACCAATTTTAAAGTTAACTGTTAACACAGAAGGGAAAGCTTATTAAGGACACTGATCGACTCTTCTATAACAGTTTTTTCTTACCTACTAAACACTATTACAAAAGACAAAAAAAAGCCGTCCATTTTGATTAAGCAATTGACTATATTAAAAAACATCCTTTTAAAACCAGTCAGAAAAATTTAAAATATTAAAAATTCATGTAAACTTAATAATTCAAATTGTCCCAATGACTTAAATGTTATTTTCATACAAATATTTCTTTAATTTTAGGTAAACAATACAAAGGGTGTATTACGTTATATTTAAACGACGTTGAATATGCAAATCATCAAGCTACATGAGAACCACAGCCGATGCAAGTCTACGGACTTACAACACTTAAATCCGGGGTTCGATTCCCCCCGTGGTGGACACAGCAGATAACTCAATGTGGCTTTACTCTAAAACAACCAAACCACAGACAATATAAAGTCGCGGTGTAATGGGAAGTATCAGAAATACATTTTGACAATGTTGGTAGTTTGGTGCCACCGAAAATTGAACGCTTTTGAGAAGGGATGTAAAGTATTCATATACTCAGATCAGAGAGATATTTTCAGATCTGGGATTTAAAATTTCCAAGGCGCTATTATCCCTTTTACTTGATGGCAATGGAAAACAAAGGAATATTGATCAACTTAAAGCAACGTTATCTAACCGGATAAAAATGACAGTACTTAGTGACACTCAACGAAGCGTATGTGTACCTTGGTGATTGTTAACAAGTTTTGAGACACTTTCTAACTGTCAACGGGTAAAAAAAATCAAACATGTCGTGAAACGTTTTTGAAGGGATTCATGATTACCGTTGAATACTGTGCCACTGGCGAGCTCGAGAGCAGGAGAATAACACAAAGGTAAAATCTGCTTATTATCAGTGTAATGTTCTAGACTCTTTGTAACACACAGAAATACGAAAACGTGGGCAACAGGGTATGGTTTTACCAAGATAACGCTTCCGGTCATAAACGTTCCGTTCACATGTCGCATATCTAATACAGCTAGGGGGTGGGGTGGGGGTGGAACGAGTATTCATCCTACACCATAACAGGCATATGATCAAGCTGCTGGGAAACGTGCCTATGGATTTATGAGAGATCAGACTGTTGAAACAGTAGCTGAAAAACAATCGCCTTAGTACAATAAACGGATTATGGATGGCTAACAGGAAGGAATGATGTTCTTCGGACACTACAGCTTTCGATGGAGTTTTTTTTTTAAATGTAAACTATACTACAGAGCTGTTGTGAAGATGCATGGTCGTCAGATATAGCATGACCGGACGTGCCAAAATTAACTGTAATGAAGTGGTGAGGCTCCAAAATAATTTTAATATAATGTATTTTATATTTGAGCTTTATGTTTATTCCCTGAAATTACATATTATCTTGCAGGTAAAAATCTTTAAGTGAACATTATAAAGTTATGTTAGTGTGAGCGTTACAAAAATATAATTCACATTAACCTTTTCCAAAATTTATTCGAACTTAAAATACAGAAAAGAGGATTATTAGAAGAGAAATTTCTGAATAGTACTACAGATGAATGAAAATTATCCTCTCTAACTTGGGAATGCCTTACCCTTTAACACTTATTTTTGATCTACCATTTTTATAGTCAAATATACTTCAGTATTAATTTTCCAACCTACTAGAATGCTTCGTATTTGTATAATTGTTGCAAGCTTCTCACAAGCGCCAATGGAGGCAATCTGCAAGAAGTCAGCAATATACCCTTCTGTCAGTGAACTATCGGTAACAAAATGCTCATCTGACGAGATAAACATTGCAGGACGTTGAATGCCAGACTAACAGAGACACGGCTCTCTTCACGTTGACATATGAAGGCAGAAGAATTCCACATAAGAACTTTTCTCGATGTCGCAATGGACCGAAGAAGTACAATGTCTGCAAGTATTGATCATCTGAGAAAAATCACTAAAGTCTTAACATTCTCAAATAAGTTGCAGTCAAAAAAGTGCAAAGGAGCCTCAGTAATCTGAAGAGAACAACAGTCATGAACAGAATGGAATCCATTTGTTTGCATCAGCAGCAAAGGCTACAATAACCGAGTTAAATAGAATGCAGAATGCGACAATGAAAATAGCAACAGAATCGCCAAACCAACACTGTGTCCAAGGGCATCGCTGGGCACCAGCTTAGTGTTCCGAGATTATCGTATGCGAGCTATAATATATGGTACTGAAATTATTTTGAGTAGCAGCTGCTTCTTGAGATCAAAGCCTCGAATCTTTTCGGTAGCTAGTGATGATCCTGTCTGTGAAAACCTGCGTAATTGGCATGGTCTGAGCAGCATTACTAGAAGACAAAGGATTCTAGCAAACCAAGTGATACTCAGAGGAACCGTAACTATATCTCACTTAGAGAGACTGAAATAGTCAAGTTATGGGCTATTGAGGCCAAGAAAAAATGTAGAGAAGGCATTTTCACTGAAAAACAAACATGTTGACTGGGTCCAGGGAGATAGCATTAAGGTAAACATGATGAAGAATAATGACAGCTGGATCTGGAGGAGAAAGCTAGGACTGATCAACACAACCAAAGTCATAGAATGAATACACGAGCAGAGACCAATACTGATCATATCAATGGATGAGTTAGTTAGAAAAGACGTGTCAGTATGGGGAGGAGCCACTTGAAGATATGAGCATCCTATTTTTGACTGATCACAGGCAAAAACTGGACGATCCAGTTGTTTTAGAACAGAATGTTGACCATTAAAGATCATAATATACTCATAGTCCTGACAGACTCTCTAAACCTAACCACAAAACTGGAGACTAGCTTTTCCCAAATATCATGAATAAAACGATTCCGAGACTTGAAGAATCATGTCATAATGAGCTATATTCTAGGCTACAGTGGCATATCATTTAACTAGAAAGTGGACCACCTTGCTAGTAAGGGGCAGCCTTTGGGCAATCTGCTAAGATCTCCAAGTAATGTTGTCATTGAAATAACGTGTAGATTGAAGGCATGAGACAAGATGGAACAGAGGTCACACTAGTTAACTGGAAGAAAGGAGGTGGGAAATATGGAAGTGAAGCGAGTGTGAAAGTATGTGAAGATAGACGCTACTGGATTCAAATTGAATTGGTCAATATTACTAGCAGAACCTTGAGAAGGTTATTGGTGAGATGAGAACTCACCCAACTCCTCAAGTGTAAAATAATACTAAAAATAAAAGTAATTAAATCATGTTAATTATAGTGGTGTTAAAATAACTTAATCTTCACAACAACGATGTTGCATAAAGTTTCAACACTTAGGCCTAAACGGTCGCAACGCTGCAAGAAGCGACTACTATTCTTAATATTTCTAGTACAGCTTTCTGAATGTTTCACGGAGATCTCTTTATGCTAAATCTATGTGCATTTGAAGTTCTGCCTTCATAAAAATATTTCATCTCGGAAATTATGTTCACTGTACTGGAAAAAAACAAACAAATAAATCAAAAACAAGTGATAGTCAAGATGTGAAAAGGTAACATTAGTGACTATGTTACGGGTGTACACTGTTGTGACAAGAACATAATACTCCACCACACAAAATTATAATCCTATACGCTTATACTAAATATACCGGAATCGAAAGTAATCATTGTTTTGTTTAACCACAGTATTCTGTAAATACCGAACCTTCCAAATGCATGATAAACCAGGTTTTCAAACCGATGACTTATTGTACACAGTATATATGCATTCCAGGATAGAATACTGGTAAGCATTTAAGTCCCACCCTTAGCAGGAGATTGCTTAAAGTTATTTCATAAGGCGGAGCATAAATGAAACGTCATAACACTAGAAATGGATGCTACGTCGCATTCGCTACGTTGGGTTCGACACTACTTCCTGTTCAACAGATTACAGATAGATAAGCACATCGTTACTTAGATGTCATTTGAAAACAGGATAGTTTATTCACATCAAGATGCAACTTCTTGGGCATCGATAAACATAAGAATAACGTTTTATTAAATTCCCGCCCTTTCAACTAATGAATATCAATTAACTTCCTATTAACGGTAGAAACTGAGTTACTTACCTAGAACAATTTATTCGCACAGCAATGCACTATCAGAATTTGTTTAATTTCGCGCAAAGCTACATGGGAACTATTTGCGCTAACCGTACATAATTTAAGTGATAGATCAGAGGGAAGATAGCTAGACAACAACACCTATCACTAATTTTTGCGCTACTCTTTCCCAACGAATAGTGGAATTAATCGTCACATTATAACATCCTCACGACTAAAAGGGGTGAGAATGTTCGATGACGGGGTTCGATTCCGCAACTCTCAGATTGCGAGTCAAGCGCCCAGACCACCAGGCCATGCCAATCCCACGCTCAGAAAAAAGAAAAAGCATCCTACAGAAATAAAATTAGTTGAGAAAACTCGTGTATGTGTATACCTTTGTATACATAAAATATGGTATAGAGGATTTAATAATTATATTATTAATCTGTTTATAATCAAAACAGTTGTGAATATAAATATTTTCCTTTGATTAATACATATATATTCATCTTTAAACAAGGACGAAAACTTGCACTTAAATGAAAATCTAAGGATTTTAGATCCAATAAAATATGAAAGAAAATTAATCGATAGGTTTACATGTGGGGAGCAGTTCTGGTATATTGCTTATCAATATATCTGACACTTAAGGCCCTTTCAGTGAGAAAGAGTAACTTAAATTGCCTGATCTCGCAGCTAGTTCTAATACTTACCGTTTTTCAATTTAGATAATAATGATATAAAAAAACTACTCACACAGCAGGATTCAGCTTCGAACAATATCACGTTTCATCGACTTAATTACAATAACGTCGGTAATAAAAAAAAACAGATCAATAAATTAACGAAGCTATAATTGTCGGCTACGGATATATCTGGTTCTACAACATTCCAAAAGTTAATGTTATAAATTTGCTTCTCATACATTTTCTATTTCCATAAATATCTCCGCGTGTGTAACTCAGTCTTTAAGTGACTAGGCTTTTAAATATTGCTATTCTGTAGCTTTATTATAAGCGTTTCATAGAAAAATAAACATAATGCTAGTATTCACCTCCAAACAACTCGGGTGTTATATATCAACTCCCATCAATATTAAAAATTGTCTGTAATTTTCGCATTCACGAAGTTTCAAGCCAACTGGGAAGAACTCTTAGTAACTTTCCAACTGACTAGATGCGCATTTAATACCTTTACAGCTTAAAAATTTTATGCTAAATTTTTAGGACAACAAAAGTAAGTTAGCAATTTAAATTTCAGATGTGATTGTTAATTATAAAAATGCAAGGTCTTCAATGACTACTTTTAATTTTTTATATAAAAGTTATGTTTTTAAATTAACAAACAGAGATTTTTGCTTAAACAGTTTAAAGTTGTTTATATCATTCGTTCCAGCTTAAATATAAATTAAGTATACATGCACTGTTTCAAAATTCTAGCTAATAAACAAACCACAGTCCATATTTCTCTAGACCTGGGAGTCCAGCTTATGACGTCGTGGGGTTATCCGTTGGTTTCAAAATAGAATTCGTTATAGTCCTGTATATTCAGGGCTCATTATTACGAAAGGTGCAGTGTATTCCGTGCAAAAGCTACCTGATATAATACCGTTAGCTGATACTGATCAGTTCGAGAAAGGCGACATGATAGAATGTCGTTAACTGATACTGATCAGTTGTAGAAAAGCTACATGATAGAATGCTGATACTGATCAGTTGTAGAAAAGCTACATGATTAGAATGTCGTTAGTTGATACCGATCAGTTACAGAAGAGCTACATGATAGAATGCTGATACTGATCAGTTGTAGAAAAGCTACATGATTAGAATGCCGTTAGCTGATACTGATCACTTCCAGGATACTAATCAGTGGTAGAAAAGGTGCCTAACAGAATGCCGTTAGTAAATCTGACAGAAATTTATCACATGGAGCTGCCACATGTTTGGTTTATATATTTCGCTTTACAGTAGCGAACATGTTTTGTGTAACATACTAAAAAAGAAAAAAAAAGGATTATCAACACATTTTTCTTCTCTCTCTCTCCCTATATATATATATATATATATATATATATATA
>NW_013665648.1:675020-677814 GCF_000517525.1 Limulus polyphemus | reverse complement strand
CTTCTCTCTCTCCTACTATATATATATATATATATATATATATATATTAGATGTATATATTTCCAAGGCTGAGCTTGGGCTCGCAGATGGGAAAAATCCTGCCGGCTATACAAATTTAACATGACGCATGTTTCGCTTCATTTTATTGATGATGATTTTTTAGCGCAAAGCTATACAATACGTTATTTGCGCTCTGTCGCCCGCGGGGAATCGAGCCCCAGATTTTGGCATTGTAATTCCCGAAACATATCTTAGATATTTTCTCGACAAAACATATATACATATCGTTGTAGTCTAGTTGATAGTATACTTTAAATAAACTGTAGAAAAGTGATCCTGGATGAAACTTTTGTATGTATGTGGGGGTGGCAATGCCGGTTTCTTAGTTTGAATTTCATCAGTTTATTAATGTACGTAGTTCAATAAGTTAATATTAGGTCGTCAGGAATTTAATGTCACGCTTTCGAACATTTGCATTAATCACCTCCCAATAAACGTACATCACCTATAATAGTTAAACGAACCGCCTAAACGTCACGTTAGTGTAGCCTATATAATGTGTAAAGTCTAATATACTCTAATCCCTTATAGTGATAGCACACGACGTGACACATTCGGCATGTAATGCTGTTTGAATACAAGAAGGGAAACAACGCCTGTAGTCACAAAGAATATCAAAGAAGTTTATGGAAATGTTTCGAACGTTCGTAAGTGTCAACGATGGTTCAGCAAATTTCGTTCAGGTGACTTTAGCATTAAAAACTGTGATGGCAGGGGCCGACATATTGGAATTGATATTGATGCTCTGAAGACGCTTGTTAACACAACACACTCGTGAAATGGCCCTGAAATTGCATGCATCTCATGAAACAATACGTAAACATCTAAAAAATATGGGAAAACTCCATAAAGAATGTGTTTGGGTGCCTCACGACCTCCCCGATGATCATCGTTTCCAACGTGTGAACGTTGCTTCGTCTCTTCTGGCGCGTGAACCATTTTTGGACAGAATTGTCACCGGTGATGAACAATGGATTCCGTATGCGAATATTAAACGCCAAAAACAATGGCTCAGTCCTACACAAAAAACACTTCCGACCCCCAAACCTGGACTCCATCCGCAGAAAGTGATGCTTTGTATTTGGTGGGGCATCAAAAGAGTAGTTCATTTCGAACTCCTCAATCCACAGTGAACTGTCAATGCAGAGATCTATAGTCAGCAACTGGAACGTTTAAATCAAGTCCTTCATCAGAAACGTCCTTCACTCGTCAATCGGAAAGGTATTCTTCTTCTCCACGACAATGCATGTCCACATGTGGCACGTTTGACGTAACACAAGATTATGGAGTTGGGTTTGGAAATTCACCCCTAGCCACCATATTCTCCAGATATGGCACAATCAGATTACTATCTTTTTCGTTCGCTGCAACACTATCTTAATGGGAAAACGTATGCCAATGTGGAAGTGTTAAAGTGTTAAAGAGTGTTGGCTTCAAAGCCAAATGATTTCTTTAATCAAGGCATTAACAACCTAATTGTAAGATGAAAAAGCATCATCGATAAGAATGGAGACTATTTCATTTAATAAATGTTATGTTTTGATATACAAGTTGTTCGGTTTTTTTTCATTTAACAAAAAGCGACATTAATTTCTTGACGACCTAATACAAAACAAATTTTGATTCATATTTAACATAATTCATTAAAAGGCAAATAACAGATTGTTTGTTGTTAAACGTGAAGCTACTCAATGGGCCAACTGTGTTGTGCACAGTACGGGTATTAAAACTCGATTTTTAGTGTCACAAGTCTACAGACTTACCGCTGAGCCAATGGGGAGACAAAATAGTAACAATATTTTGAAACTAGTAGCAAGCGTGGTTTATTGAGAATGTGTATTTCGATGTTTCCACATAGGAACAAAAATCGTGAAGTGTTATTATGTATATATTGTGGTAAATTCGGAAACCATAATCATAATCAGAAATCATAATCTTGTAAAGATATAGTCAAAAATGTTTAGGTGAACAAAAGAAATTCAAAAACGTCATCAATCTTACTAAATGCCACATTAATCTCGTTCACACGTGCTCTAATCCTTTGTAACTTTAACACCTACTTGATCTTGTCTAAGCGATCGATAACATTTTACTGGTGTTGATTCTGTCTTGGAGGTTTGCGTAACATGCTGGCATCAAACATTCTTATATATCGTAATCTTTCACAATTTTAAAAAATTGAATCTTTTTTTTTTTTTAATTCACAAGATGTTCAAGCATATACGAAAAACTATGGTTTAGATTCACCGAAACATCACGACCTACGCGATTCTTGTAAGAAATAAGCAATATTGTCTGTGCTTATTGAATTCAAATATCAAATTCTGAGAGATTTTGAAACGTTTTTCGCAATTTTATTATGAAAACAAATTTTGTCAGAAGACAAACTTCACATGCGCCGTCAGATCTTAGGGGGTCTTATACTGGCATTTCAGTTAAACTATTATTACAATGCAGGTAAACGAATCTGCATTGTAATAATAGTTTAATTATGTCATTAAAAACGGTAAGAAAATTGAACTGAAATGTTTGTTATATAATTAGTGAGACCCAGTGGCGGTGCTACAGAAGGTCAAGGGGGGGGGGCATTTGACCATCCCCAAATTTAAACCTACGTACATAGAACAGATGTAATGAGTATAACAAGTTCGCACGCGCACTACCGTTTTACTGGATGTTTTTTTTTCTTGTATACTAGAAGTCAACCAGATATATCCTACAATAATAGGTACCG
>NW_013665648.1:653988-674757 GCF_000517525.1 Limulus polyphemus | reverse complement strand
CCCCCAAAACTTTGTCTTCAAAATAAGGGTCCGTCTTATATTCCGAAAAATACAGTATTCCTTTTAAACCTAGTTTTTTTTATTATATACTAATGGTACTACTGCACTAAAATATTTATTTAATTAAATAATGCTCGAAAGAACATTATTTATCGATCCACTTTTAGAGGGACTTGTTATTTCACCCCCACCTCCCACAAACATTTGCCAGAGATACTAGAATGGTCAAAACCTTCTGATCTTTTCCAAGGTCTGTGAGTACTTTGGGGCTTCAAAACTCAATACAATACGTTTGGCTCAATGCAACTTAGCATGCTAAAATTTAGGGAGTGGGGGGGGGGGGAATAACAAGTCTATTTAAAATTACTCGTGAGTATAAGATGTCTTGTCCCTCCCCCCCAAATATATATATACGTTTTGGTGCTGGAGCCGCTAATGGTGGGGCCTAAGAATGGATATTTTAAGTTAACAAAATGTTTCGTGAATTTCGTAGCGCATTTCATCCCTTTAATTTAAATGTATACGTTTTCAACCGACGACCTATTGTGAGGTATCAGAATATAAAGGGCAGGTCAGGTTACTACATATCAGTTGTCGATAGACGTCACACATGTAATGATAATGATGATGGGAATTAAGTTATAAAATACAGCTTAATTTTAAAAAAGGTTCGCGAATTACTTGTAGGTTCGTTTTTTGTATTGGGAGGGTCGCTATGGCCCACCAAAATTTTCACTTTATTCTGATAATGTAATTAGTAATTTGGTAAAGTTGTTTATCAAACTAAATCGACTGATCGCAGGAAAAAGAAAAAAAGAAGTTGAGCATTCCTAAAGAATTTGGAAAGATAGAAACTGAGATTATGGGATTTAGAAAACAAATCATGTCAATTTTGGAAAGACAAATGTATTACTATAAGTGTTATCTTTTTGTGGCCAAAATTTAGCTTACAATAAAAAACTGAAATCAGATATGTTTATTTTAAAGGTGGCCTAAAAAAGAATGTTTGAAATTTCCTCTTACGTAAAAATTTCCATTTTTCAATTATTTCATTTTGTTTTTACTACTGTTTTAGCACAAAGCTGTTCATTGGGCCATCTTTGCTGTGTCCATTGCAGAGATCGAGTTTCGAATTCTAGTGTTATAAGACCAAGTATACAGCTGAGCCACCTGGAGACATTACCACCGCATAGTTTCTCTATGTTACTTAAGAAAGATGATAATTTGGGTGGTTGGACTCTGGGTGGTTGAACTTTCGCATTCAAAGCATTATTAAAGGTTTTAATAACGATAATTCAACCGCACCCTGCCTTCTTGGCGCTCAAAAAGTTTGATAATGCATCAGGAAGAAATTGATTACTTTTCGTGATACCTTAACAAAATGCTCATATGGTCCCTTAGAAACCTACAAATATTTGTGTTTTGGCTACAGATGTAATTCTTCCATTTGGTTAATAAACCACTATTTTACTTTTCATTTATATTAAGTTTTATAGCGTCGCTAGAGCATTTCGTATTTGTTCACCAACTGATTTGAGTAATTCTAGAAGAGCTTTTAATAACAAGATAATCTATGTATGAAGGGCATATCTGAATAATTTTCTTTCAAGCTAATCTTAATTTTCCAAATAAATGTTGCGCAGTTATAAAATACAAAGTTAGAAATTTAAATATTATTATTTTGTATTTATGACAACGCTATTAAGGCTAGCTGCTGCCGTTAATTTTGAACATTTGACAAGAGAGAAGGCAGCCAGTCAACAGCGCTCTATCACTTATTATCCATGCTGATGGATTGACTGTCACTCTGATAACGCATACAAGCGCGGGCAAAATTCTGTGGTGTCACACGGATTCAATCAAATCAAGCTCATTAGCTCTGAAATACAGCAGGGGCTTTATCACTCGGCCAATCGACGCTCAAGTTTAAATCAAATTTTTCAGTTCGTTTTCTATTACTGAATGGTATTTAGATAATTTTTACTTCATTGCAGGCTGGAAAAATGTGACTAAATTAAAATATGAATATTCTCGCAAGCAAATTTTAAGAGAGTAATTTCTGCACGTTGTGTGTGGTAATTGCATCTACTTTGTGGCTTAATGCCAATTGTACAAAACACTATTCTTCTATATACAATTAAACGAACTGAGACAGAAAGAGAGAAACATATCAGACTCACATGGTTTGTCATTGTAGCCAGTCTCCAGGGCGTGAAAATAATTAAGAAACTCGGGTAATGGGATTCGGAAGGCTTCGAATAAACCAACTTCTAGGAAAACTTTATAGCACATCTGCAGGATGAACAAATATGGGAACTAGGTTAACTAAAGTTACTAGTCGAAGTAAATGAAATCCCTATACTGAAAATTATTTCTATTGAAAGGATGTTGTATAGAAAATACTGGTTGATCAATTTGAAGGAATTACATTAAAATTTTCATTAAAACATCGCAGAATTTAAGGTACTTGTCTAGTTAAAAAGGAAATTACTTGAAATACATTTGGAGATAAGAGATTCCAAACAAATACAGTAATGCAAATTCTACATCACCAGGCAATAAAATAAAATATTTTCAAAAGGAGTTATATTTTAGGATGGTAAAAATAAACTCGTTTAAAAAGTAGTACACTTATCAGTATGTTTCAGGCTATATTATATGATAAAACCCTATCTCCCCCTTTTAGTACCGCCTGGTATCCCTCCTATAACAATTCTTGAACAATTACTACTCTATATCCTAACTGATGTACTATTTTGTTTTCCTAAGTTCGAGAAAAGTTCTCATGCGAGATTTCTGTAACTGATTTTTTTTTCGTATTTAAAATACAAGTCACTTTTCCACGAGGTTATTCTACTAGAGCAAGATTAGCTCAAGTTTGTTTTGCTTGTGGCAAAACTAGTAAAGCTACCTTAAGCCATCCATAGTTTGAACTGACGACTAGAGGAAAGATAATCGACCTGCATCATCTACTGCTAACAGTTGAGCTACTCTTTTACTAACGACTAGTGGAATTGACTGTCACATTACAAGTCTCCCTCAGCTGAAAGGGCGAATATATTTAACGCTGGATTTCGATCGAGCGCTCTAACCACCAGGCCATGCCAAGCCCCATTTGAGTTTGTTTGTTTGTTTGTTTTTTTGAATTTCGCGCAAAGCTACACGAGGGCTATCTGCGCTAGCCGTCCCTAATTTAGTAGTGTAAGACTAGAGGGAAGGCAGCTAGTCATCACCACCCACCGCCAACTCTTGGGCTACTCTTTTACCAACGAATAGTGGGATTGACCGTCACATTATAACGCCCCCACGGCTGAAAGGGCGAGCATGTTTGGTGGTATGCGGATTCGAACCCGCGACCTTCAGATTGTGAGTCGAGCGCCTTATCCACCTGGCCATGCCGGGCCCCCATTTGAGTAAATGCACCCTTTCTTCTTTGGGTGTAATTCAAATTTAGACTACGTAACTAATAAAACACAATATAAATTCTTATCTGATTACAAACTGTGGAAGAGTTTTATTTCATTGAACTCGCATATCATAATGTGACCATAATTCAAATACTCAAGTCACCAAAACTAAACAGTGTGTAATTTTGGTATAACAAACACACACATACAAAAACAAACAAGTTTTTTTAAGTAAATAAAACCTACCTGACTAAGGATACATTTCCCTGCTTTTTGTTGAAGTTCGAAGATTGGATAATCCCACTCGTTTATTCGACTTAGTAACTCATCGGAATGCAAGACATCGAGATCGTACATGAGACTGTCGCAAAGAGTACCACGGAAAGTCACGTCACCAGGAATATCTGGAGACTGAAGAAGAGAAAAGAATAATATCTTGGACTTTTTTATCGGATCGTTAGTCCAAAAGAAAATTCTAGAATAGGAATGATTTCTAAGACTTTAAAAACCAATATTATGAAAGAGAGTTGAAATACAATGAAAGAAAGAAAAGCGGATAATGAACTACAAATTAGTTTATGGATTATGGAAGAGCAGAGAATAAAGAAGGTTACTTGTTGTTCAACTAAATAGATGAAACGGAAAACGCCTGTAAGAGTAATATGCATTTAAAATAACAGTAGCCATATAATAATTGGTATTCTAAACACTTAAATAAATTTAACTAAAGATTTTATATATTTTATGGCATCATTAATTATCTCGCAAATTTCGAATGAAACTAATAACGTGTATCAAAGATGGTGTATTTATAACTATTACAAATAATCTGATCTCGCAAAGAGACGTTGCAGGGCATTATTTGTTGTTGTCGTTTTTTTTTCTTTTTAGCGAAAAGCTAAACAATGGACTATCTGCGTTCTAACCAACGCTTGAAAACGAACCCCGGATTTTAGCGTTGTACATCCGTGAACTTATTGCTTACCCACCAGAGGAGACGTATCACTTGTTGCTGAACTGTTAAACAAAGTATAACTTAATTCAATATTTCAATTATATATATATAATTCCATTTTTTCACGAAAATCTATAAAAGAAAACCATAGGTTGGTTTAGAAGTTTGGATAATGCACTCAATCTGTTAATGTTAAGCATTTATATGTTATATTTACTAGTTCGTTATTAAAACTTCGATAAATCTAAGGCCTAAGGAAGTATGTAACATGTATTTTAATAATATTTTATGCTTATTTGTTTTCAATCTCTACTGACTGCAAATTATAAATATTAAATTATGTGTGGTGTTCTAGTCGCACGATTTTATACGGGTAACGTTTGTAGACTATGGTCTTACCAAGCTGGAAAACAAGTGAAAGTTTATTTCAACTAACCATAATACACACACACACACACACAGATCTATCTATTGGTTTATTGAGAACTGGAGTATTTATGTTTGCTATATACTTCATTCAACATTAGGCAGCTACAATAACTGTATGTAACACAGTGTGAAAGGCGCGTACTTTGGATAAGGTCGTTCTTCTATAAATTAATGACCTGGTGATAATCACATTACTACAGACGTCAAACTTGCGTATTTCTTTGTTGGTTATCATTGTACGAGTCAAACTGCCCGGAGGTTCTACACGCCTAGTACATATATATATTGGACGATAATATCTGAACGTGTAATTCGATTTTAAAGTATTGGAATACAGATTAATCCAATTGCCGTTTTCAGTCCAAATCGAATCGTCATCATGCAGTGGCGGGTCGTCAGAGAAAGCCATGCCTCCTCAAAAATTCTGATAAATAAAACATTTGTTATTTTTTATATATATTAATCTTATTTTGGCCATAAAATTATTGTTACATTCTTGTAACAAATATTCTTGTTCCGCTCTATGACATTCATGGACGTGACATCTCATGACGTGAGTCACAGAACAGTTGTCTCTCTAGACTTTTTTTTATCCGTATAATTAATTAAAAGTGAGTTTGTTAAAAAGTGACACAATTCATCTTGATTTGGAGCTTATTTCGGAGTTTCATAGTTCGAACAATAGTTATGCCTTGCCTGGCATGACAATGATTGGTGGTTACCAATGTATCTTCAGCTATGAACGATCGATGATTCGAACTCGAGTACAAATAAATCGATAAGCCTAAAGTATGTTTTTTTTTTTACTGTTCTATATTTTTGAGGTTGGTGATAAAATATCAGTTTTTTTCCTGATTTTTTTTTTATTAACTGAGAGCTGCAACTGCCATCAAGTGACGAAAAGATGAGCTTAATTACAAGAATTCTGCGAAATACAAACAAACAACAAAACTACCCAAAAGGAAACAGTATTACTCATTTTTAACAGTGTTTGTTTGTTTGTAATTAAGCACAAAGCTGCACAATGGGCTATCTGTGCTCTGCCCACCACGGGTATCGAAACCCAGATTCTAGCGTTATAAGTCCGCAGAAATTCCGCTGTGCCACTGGGGGAGGGCTTTTGACAATGAATGCGTTGTTGTGACAGTTGAATAATCAGTGTCTCAAATGCTACAATTTAAATGTAAGCACGATGTGATCGAGTTTGTCTATAAATATTACGATAGTTCGAATATATTTTAATTTTCAAGTTATCCGAAAATGTCGAAATGTTACACGTTTTATATTCATCATTTATTTATTTTTATTGTAAAAACTGTTGTTTTTACGCTATGCTTGTTGGAATGATACAAGCTGGCTAATACTGAGAACGTTACATCCCACACTTAGTGTTTATAATATATACAATAAATTAATGCAAAAAAAAAAAAGAAAACAATTTCTTCTATTATTTCGTTTGTTTTGAATTGCGCGCAAAGCTACACGAGGGCTATCTGCGCTAGCCGTCACTAATTTAGCAGTGAAAGATTAGAAGGAAGGCAGTTAGTCATCACCACCCACCGCCATCTCTTTTAACAACGAATAGTGGGATTGACCGGCACATTATAACGCACCCACGGCTGAAAGGGCGAGCATGTTTGTTGTGACGGGGATTCGAACCCGCGATCCACAGATTAAGAGTCGAGCGCTCTAACCACCTGGCCATGCCGGGCCTCAATTACTTCGTAACAAATAACAAAAACACGCAGTTTGATATAGTTTCCTCTTCCGTTTAAAAAGGAAAAAAAAAATCAATTGCACCGAGAAATGAGCATTCCAATCAAAATGACATTGAAGGTTAACAATGCAGTGAACGGTATAAAAACAAGTCAGTAATGTGAAGGTCAACAATGTAGTGAACGGTGTAAAAACAACCCGGTAACCTGCGGGTTAACAATACAGTGAACGAATTCCCAATCAAAATGACATTTTCGACCATATTTTGTCAGTCACAAAGTTAGCTTCTATCAAAAAGTTTGTTATTTGTTCAGTTTTACATTTTGTTGATGCTCCGAAATCATAAATAGCAGGATAAAAAAAAACTGGAGTGTAAGCACGCCTACTTAGTATAGATGCTTTGCTCTTAGTGATAACACCCATAAGTCTCGCTTCTGTTCCCCTTGCGTTTCGATTGTTAAACAGTTTCTGTTGTCATGGTAACAACATGACTTAAGGTAAAATGTTTTCCCAAGTTGCTGAAATGCATGTATTTTGCTTTTCATCGAGGAAATCACATCACCTTTGTTATTAATGCTGTAAAAAGTCTCAGTTTAAAACTATCATTTTATGGCATTTACCTAGAATAAACAAAAAAAAATAGAAACGTTTTTAAGTTATAAACTAGCATAATATACCGAGAAATCCCTAATATATCCATGTGCGTAAAACAACATGCATCGTCAATTTGTTTTCTTTGCTTAAAAGAATAATTGTATGAATAATAAATAACACGCACGCGAAGCCTCCAGGTCTCAAATTCTGATAATACAGTGTCTCGAAATTTATATTACGACAAATTTTAACTATTCTTTCAGAGACAGGGTACTCGAGTCTCTACTACAATAACTACTGGAGTTCTATTAGGTCAACAGAGGTAAAATTGCATGAATGCAATATACTGGCAAAACGATGCCGAGATTCAGCACGTTCAGAAGATGAGTAAAGTAGCTGTAAGAAATAGTTAAGCCTATTTTATTTTGCTTAAATTAATCAGTTACTTTATCTAAAAATATAGCATTTGAATTGGACTAACATTAAAATATTACGTGTTAAGAACATCTAAGAAAATTATAAAAAAAAAAATTCCACTCGTAGTACATTGAAAACCAACAATATAAGGAGTGAAACACCTAAAACAGGACGTTTCTGAACATTTTTTGTGGCGACCCATATTATTCCAAATGGCCCATGAATAATAACTTTTTTGACCCGTTTTTTTTTCTTCTTTCGTTTGAACACGTTGCACATATAAGCGACACACAAAACACACACATGCAGTCATTATAATATATTTAATCAAAATATGTGAGCATATAAATCGATCTGCATAGCATAGAGAATATGGAGTTTAAAACATAATGTAGCCACAGTGCATAATCCATTAAACACACGTAAATTTAATATAGTAGGTACATAAAACAGTTACTACAGAGCAGAGATAGGTAGTAATTGAATTACGTAATGTGGTGATAAAGGTCGTTTTTTTGTTTTTGTTTTGTTTTACAAAAGGTCCATATAAATAATTAGTCTTTGGGCCTTGGATCCATTGTAAGTTTAACGGTTCATACAATTTCTATACATACAGCGAAGCTAATAAACATTTACCTTAGCCCTTTTATTTCTTGAATGAATGTTTTGCTGAAGCAAAGGAAAACTGTTGCACTTACAGGTATACAAGACCGAACTAAATCGATGAGGAGCCGTTTGAACTAAAGTAATGGGGAGCCGTTTGATTCATCCCGATTCAATCAGATTATTGAAGTTGTTAAGATGCGCCTCCGAAATTAAGCCTTACACCATTAGTACAAGAAACAGTTATTCTAAAACATTTTAAGTCTGGTTCACAATGTAGGCGACCTCCTTTAAAGTGTCTTTTAATGAAGAAATGGCTCGACAACAAGTTTATAAGAAGAGTTTATACATGCACACATCACCAAGGAAATAGTCATTTCACGAAATTTGAAGAAGTTTAGTGTTTACAGGGAGAAGAGTGGCAGTTTACATTTACTTACATTATTGGAAGGACAACTCTCGTAAGAATGGACCTATGTACTGTTATTACCTATCTAAGATTAAGTTATGACAAAAGCATTTGTTGGTGTAAATGAAGTCATTAAATACAAAATTAGGCTAATGAGATCCACCAATAGCGCCTCTAGCGGACAATACAGATACTAACGTGACAGTTTGTTTTTTGGTACATATGATGTTTTTCCCTCCAAACTCGCGACGCTACCGTTGGACAAGAGGGAAGAAAGCTATAATAAACACCACTGCAAACTCTTGTCAGACTGAACGGTGAGAGTTTAACTGTCACTCTTATAATGCATAAACAGTCCCAAAGTGCACAGCGCGATGTTTTGTTTCTTACTGTAACGAGACACAAACCACGGAATCTCAAAACCACAGGAATGACAAGGAATAAAAATTCAATTATATTACATGTTGTCTTATAGATTTTCGTAAAAAAAATTAGACGTGGAAAGGCAATTTGTGCGTGTTAAAAACTTCAATAATTCAATTGTTCCACTTTCAAAAATATATAAAAAAATTAGACGTGGAAAGGCAATTTGTGCGTGTTAAAAACTTCAATAATTCAATTGTTCCACTTTCAAAAATATATCAAAATGGACATAACAAATTCAAGACGCAGTAAAATCCAACTTAAAACTAAAGACAATTTTTCTGGGTAAAACTATGCTAAGTCCTGAAAATTTAAATCTTAAATAAATATCAGTTTCTGAAATGTAATGTCTCAAATGGGTGAATAAATGTAGGCGTTTCAAAACTAGACTTTGTTTGTTGCTAAGTGCATAATGGGCTGTACTCTATCCACCGTGTGTATCGTAACCCGATTTTTAGCGCTATAGCTCTCAGACTTACCACTGAGCCACACGTTAATATTATTTATAAAAGTGTTACACATTGTCATTATTATATACCTATTTATATTTACTGAATCTTGATCCTATCAGCAGAACAGTATCCCTTTTATAATTATAGATAGAGAATTGAAGGCATGATTAAAGCTATGAAACCCGATATTTAGTGTCATAAACCTTATAAACCCACAAACTTTCCGCTGAGCTACTACTATCATCTTCTCTGTTTGATTTTGAAAATGTTGAGTATTTTTGGTAAAAAAATCTTAAAACCAAAACAGGATTAACAACTTTTATATTTACGAATATTAAGCACGCCTATGTTCACCGAGACGTATGTAGAATGATCAGTCTATTCTGTCCGCTATTTATCTGACTATCCGTGCAATTAACAAGCATTAAACAAAATGTGGAAGATTTCAAAAGAAGATTTAAATGTGAAAAAGTAAGTCTGAAAAATAAATATGGGAAAAGTAAACGCCAATCATATGTAAAAAAAAGGTGCAATTTTTAACCTTTCAAATCCCGCGCGTTGTGAAAACCAATAACAAAAAACAAGATACTGGCAGAAAGACAAAACTTAACTATCCAGCTTAATACGTGTTATTAACTATAGTTCAACTTTCATCCTGATTATGTTTAAAAATGATAAATTTAATGACACCACACGAAATATTTCAACTTTCGGAAAGCTAGAGAAAGAGATTAAAGGTTTCAAGAGTGGAATACATCTGATCCATTGTTAGTGTCGAACTAATACAAATGAAGCGAACCTTGAAATTTCACATCATCCAATAAGTGAAGCTTGGAAAATCAATAATTCTTTCTCTGTTGCTGCTGTAACATGATTTACTTTGATGCTACATCTGCACTCAAGGTGTTCCTTGAGTTTCAGTTGATACAAACGCGCGAAGAAGCTGAAGTGGAAGACCTCTTCTACACGTCACATCATATATAAAGTCTGAGTATCGATCAATCGTGAATACAGTAGTCATACATTTTCCATTAAATGTACAATTTACTCAAACGAAAACATAATTCTTCCTATTCTACAATTAATTAATATAAGCTGGGTAGCATAAAACAAACGGAAATGATAATGAATACTGAAGATTTAATCCGTAGTACATACAGTACAATTTTCAAGCTAGACACTTCATATATCATCCAATACACCACATCAAACACGAAAAACGATCAAAACTTATAGAATTTTAATACTACTTCAATAAATTATAGAAATAAAAATATGAAAATCCGAACAGAAATTTATCGATTGAAGGTTTAAACCAAAATACAAAATCACCGACCAACTTCATCAACAGTTTGATCAATGTTTATTATAAAGTTCGACATGTAAACTTTCGTTTCAATTCTCAACAGCCACAAAATGTCAGAAAAAGTCATAAATCAATCGCATTATTTCCACTAATCCATGTGAATTACGCATCCTATATAAAAAGTTAGATATGGAAATTAATCCTAAAAGTTATAATATTGATATAACAGAAAATGTGAGTTCTTGTATTCTTTTGGAGTATTATTACGGTTTTTACAAATAATTATCTAACATGCAGGAAAGTGAGCCAATTTTACTGGTAAAATTTGAACGCAAACTTCATTAATTTTGATATTAAAATTTATCTGTATTTCAAACCGTCCCTAAGTTTGAACTGGTACACAAGAGGGAAGGCAGTTAGTCAACAGTACCCGCTATTTCTTGGGATATTCTAATCGAACTGTAGGATTTGTTCAACACTTTCTTAATGCATCAACAGCCCCAAAAGGCTAAGTGCTATTTGTTTTTCGGCAACGAGGCGCGAACCACTGATTGCCCTTCTGATCCAAAATCCAGCGCGTTAACCACTGGGATAAGCCCAGTTACATTTTTTTCTGCACACTCATGATTCCGAAGTCACGTTTGATCTTGTTCTGTATAAACATGCTTGTTTTTGTCCATTTTAATAGTATCTTGAATCACTTGAAAGACCATGAATTAACACAGGTAGTTGGTTTTGTTGTTGAGCACAAACCTACAAAATGGGCTGTTTGTGCTCTGCCCATTATGGTACCATAATATAGTATCGAAACACGATTTTGTGTTATAAGCCCCCTCAGACTTACCACTGAGCCATCTAGAAGGAAGACAGTTGATTTTATTTCATTTAACACACTGTATACTCAAATATCGTCATAGTTTAAACCCGGACTATCGTAAAAAACTTGCTGCTCAGACAGTACAATTACATCTATACTAAAAATGTGACACGATACCATGTGATACTATAACACGAAACTCTACGATATATATTTTAAATAAATGAATCAATTCTAAAAACGTAAGAGTGAAGTAAGTAAAAATGTATGAAAATGTTTCAACCACACTATCTGTTATTTTCAGTGCCGACGAGGCTTTTCGCACAATACCAGGGCTCATCAGGCCGGAGATGGGATACGACAGCGACAATAGTGGTTATAACAATACAGATAACTAAAACAGGGAAAACAAGTTTACAGAATACTAAAGATAGCAGAAAAACAAATTAAGTACTTTACCATTAACCCCTTGATAACGATTAAAAAAAAGCTAAATCTTTTAACAATTAGCAGGTATACGAGTATAACAGACACATGTCTTTAACTTCATTTCCCATATCTCGAATAGCGGGACGTAAAAAACGACTTCTAAGCACCTATATTTTTCTCCCAAATTGTAGGTAAAGGATTTAATAAGAACGTTCTGGTAAAAGGAGCTAAAAGACTCTTATACTTCCTCAGTATATGTTGTAAAATCTTAAAGTTGACACACATTCGACCTAACAGAAATCTAAAGTTGACTCAAGTTTTCACAAAAGTAATGTAAAACTCTACTATTTGTATAATTTATTGATAATTTATTAAGGCTGTGGGAAGAACAAACTATGGCGGGGGCAGCATGTTAGCGCTGGTCGAGCAGGATCCTCACTGGTCCCAGTGGCGACGGCGGTCCCGCAACTATAAGAAATAACGTTTTTTATTATTTTACACAAGTCTCTGTAGAAATTAGTTGATCTGAACAGCGATTCCATTTTTAACCACTATAGTTTAGTACGTCTAAAAACGTGCAAGTGAGCAGTGCCGCGTTAAGGCACACTGGTTGGCCCTGGGCGAAGTATAAACTAGTGCCCCCGTTTACCTTTACATACAATTTGATAAGCTAGATTTATTGGTGATGAAAAATAAAGAAATAAAAAAGAAAAAGATATATTTAAAAAACTGGTTTATTATTATTTTATTGTACACTTCATATTTTTATTACTATTATTATTATACTCGCAACACACGGTGGGTCCCGGGCAGCTGCCCTTTTTTGCTATTTCGATAAAACGGTCCTGTTAGTGAAAGCAAAGAAGAATATGAAATATGTCAACACACTATCTGCCATATCCAGTGCCGACGAGGCCTTTCGCTCAATACCAAGTCTAATTAAGCTTGCTATATACGACAAACACAGAGTGGCTTAGGATATCCATATAATCAATTGCATGAATAATAAATGCAATGGTGTGAAATATATTAGTGTTATTAACGTGCAAACTCTTTGAATGGGTTTTTTACTCTGTATTTTTTTTTTTTTCTAAAACTGTTAGGAAGCGAAAGTTCATACTTTTCATGTGTTTCAGATTTTGTACTATTTGCTCAGTATGACTACAGCCAGTCGTGTAAATAAACTCGCACTACAATATTCATTTAGAAGACTATAATTTTTCACTCGGGAGTGAATCTTCGAAATAAACTTTCTTGCCAGTATGTGTGCTTACTTTTCAGCAAAGTCATTAAGAGTAGCATGTGTAGATGTATAAGAACAAAAGTTGTTTATGAAACTATGTCTCTACCATCGCATATCGTTACTAATGAAGTGAAAGTCTTGACAAGAATGTGCATCACGGGAACGTAAAACGCATTAAAAAACATGAGCATCTTGTATGGCGTTTTCGACATCTTGTTAGAAGTCTTCCAAGAAACAACCAGGCAGATTTCTTATGTCTGTTTCAAGAAACAGCGTCAGGTAGTTTGAATACGGTAATATGAAATGAGTAAAAGTGACAAGAAAATAACAGGGGAATAGAGAAGATGCACCGTGTGCGTATTTTTTTTTTATATACTCTGAAAGAAAAGTTCAAATCAAAAACTGAATAGACTTATATTTGAAAGAGTTTTACAAACAAAATGAAATAACGTACATTGGTTTCTATGTTGTCAGCTCTTACGCGCCACGAACTTTAATCAAATCTCTGATAAAAAAGTCTTGTGTACGTTGAGTAAATGGTTAAAAAAAGGTCCACGTAAGCTATTTAGTTTACGTCATACCTAGATAGATCATGTTGACTTTTTTAACTACTAGTCCCTAAGATTTTTAAATATAAAATACTTGAAACATATACTTCAAAAATAAACAAAACAGAACAAGGTGAAATCTTTAAAATAAATACAAAATCGAGTAGATATTCCTATATTATCGATAGTATTTATGGTAAAATGTATGTCCAGTAAAAAGATAATGTAATACTTCTTCACAACATTTTCCTAAAACTATACATCCGTATTATTATAGTTTTGGTTATTTTTTTATCATTACAGTAGTATAAGTTTTGTTTGAACAACAGTTAACAAAATATCTCTACCAGGTATATTCAATTGGTTCCTCCCTAGTGTAAGAAAATAAGATTATAAAATACAGAGAGCAGAGTGTTACATTAAAACGATTTCGAAAACCCATCCCGTCATGTTCTGTTTAACGACTATTCATCTTGACAATAACCCTACAGCGTAGTTTCCATTGCATATGACCTCGTCGTAGAGCTTTCATGTCCATGGTACCTCACTGTTAATCTTCCATAATACATCTATAGTAGGTGGACGATGGTTTTCTATCGCTCGTTTAAACAGTCGGATCGCAGAGAAATTCAAAGGCTTTGCGCCTGCTGACTCAACCGGTATGTCTTCGTATAGAAGAGCATGCATACTCATTTCATTTTACAAGTGTTTGAAGAATGAGTTGAAGCCTAATCTTAGTGAACGCATATCCTGGCCTCGTTTTCTGAAGGAGGTCCTTCTTCATTATGTTGTGTACTGTTGCACTGGACACGTGGACGGCTTTTGTCACTGACGTTTGTGTTCATGGACTTTCATCTATGACACGACGTCGCATTTTCTTTATCATGGCTGGGATACGATTTGTTGCAATTTGTTTTGGGGGAGGGCGGTTCTGGTGCACCACGTTGATCCATACTCCTTTGTTTTCTAACGCAATTAAATATAAGGAATTCTAAATCCCTGATCTGAATACATCTTTATGATCTGAGTGTATGAATATTTTGCGTCAGAAATGGCTGTTACATACCCTTCCAAAAAAAAAGCGACCAGTCTTCGGTAGCACCACACTAACTAGATAAAGCCACATAATGTCGAAATGTAGGTGTGATATATGCCATTCCACCGCGACTTTATATCATCCGTAGTTTCACATGGTTTACTGATTTGAATTCAAAACCTTTTTAATATAACACACTCAACCATGTACAATACATTTAACCGAAACGGTACAATGTAAAGAAAATGAATACTTAAACAGTCAAGCAAAATAAAATCAAAAGGATGGACTGCGTTAAAAACAGCAAATCCAAACCGGTGATAAATGACATTTAAATGAACAAAACAAACTCAACAGATAAACAATTAAATTAAATACGCTGCATAAATCAAAAGGATCCCCAGGTTACATGCTATAATGTGGGATATAAAATGTGCCCCGGATTTTGAAGGTGACTACGGAAGTAGGACACACATTGCTATGGGAATACACAGGCTACTAGTCTTAACCATGAATGTGTGTACTGTTTCCGCAGTTACCTCCAAAACACAGGGCACATTTTAGATCCAACACATTTAGCCTGTACCCTGGGGATCCATTTGATTTATGCAGCGTCTTTAATTTAATTCTGTTTGTTGTTCTTTATGTCCTATATATTATGTGCGTAAAACAAAAACAGCTCACAAAACATCTTAATAGACAATTGTCCTTTTTTTCGTAAAAACATAAGACACAAGCCAAACGGAAAACATCGAATACAGAACAACAGGGAAAACAAAAACCGTTTGCAACAATAGAAAATAACAGAACTTTGTAAGTTAGGAATGTCAACTAAAAAGAACAAGAATACTGAATGACAAAATGTAAATAACGTATCTTTTGTACAAACAAGAACACTATAAGGATAATAATGTAAGTAATGTACTTTGAAACAAAGAGGGAAACTGATAGGTAAAAGCTTACGTAATGTATTAAAAACAGGAACACTGTAAAATAGAAATGTAGGTAATTTAGTATTAGTATGTTTATTTATAGCAAAGCTAAACAAATTCCCCCCTCACTACAGTTTGACTTACCCGACACAACAATGGCACTCATATTTTAAATATTTAAATGTGCAATACACATATTCAATCAGATTCCCTTTTAGAATTATCTTGAATTTATTCACAGCAGTATAATCTAGAGAAAACAATGTCCATCGTATAGAATATTAACCAATTTGATAATTAAAGTTATGAAACAATTTTGCACAGATGAAAAAAAAGTACTTGTGATTACTGACCTGCTTTATTTCCCTGTTTGATGCTGGTGTTAGGACATCATTAATAAAAATTAATTCATGATGTCGGATTGTTTCTTTTGTACCACTAATTCCAGTTCGAGTGCCACAGAAGCTACATCGAGAAACGTCGGTAGATGTCGTTATTTGAGCATCTAAAGACCTAGGAATGAGAATCGAGGATTGTGCCGATCCAGCGCCCTCTATGGAATCCTCAAGAACAATTCTGGCATTGTTATTGTCACAGCTGCTGGGAGAATCATTACTGCTCTCGTAGTCAGATGTTATATTCACTCGCCGGACAAACGGCAATGGTGGCAAAGGACTGGTTGGCAAGCGGTCGTACGATTCATCTTCTGCGCTCTGGACAACTTGACCACTGTGGCTGTTTAAATTATCTACTGCATCGTGGCTTATATGTTCTTTGTCATTTTCAACGCCGAGAATATCAGTACCTGCAGGAGAAATAGGACATGGGCTGCAAACGGCCTTTCGTTCGGTTTTGGCTTGTTTTTCCAAGCAGGATGCAGCACAGACAGGAATAGATGTTGTAGAATACGAACGGGCTTTATTGGGGAAAGATGACGCTGCTGTAGAGTCTAAAACCTGGCTAGGACTTTAGAGAATAAATATATTAAATACTGCTTAGAATATAATAAATTTGAAAATGAGATACACATATGTATCAAAACCATAAGTGTAACATATAAAATATTTAATGTGCTATCAGATAAATATTATGATTCAGTTTGTGGCTGAAATTGTACAAGCAAAATAATTTATATTTTTCTCAGTTCATCTGTTTTTGTAAGAGCATTACATGAATAAAATCTCTTTAGACTGCTAAATAAATTATAGCAGACGATCTGAAAATTTTCATTCAAAATAAAATAATAATTTAATATATTATTTATTTATTTATTTATTAGAAGTTAATCTTCAGTTATAAATTTTCTCGAAAAAATAACTTTTGTTGGTGACAATACAATAAAAATGCCTTACAACCCCCCCCCCCTATAAAATTTCCAAAATCATTCTAAAATGATAAACATAGAACTTCAAGATGGATAGTAAAGCACGTTGAAATGTAACGTTAGGATGAAATATTATATTAATTGAATTTGTAAATTTGTTTGTTCGCAGACTCTGGTCACAGTTTTTGGAGTTGGCAGGACCACGTTTGGTAGGCTCGTTATCTATCAGGTGTTACCCCCTATAAAATTTGTTGATAAAATGCACCCGGAAAGTCAACAAGGTATGACGTGGTTCTAAGAGTATGTTTTCAGGGCCACTGAACCCGAAACTGGCTTCGAGGGGACCATATTTCAATGTGTGTTCATATCATACATATTCTACAACACTATAACATTATAGGATACCTATGGTTTATACCCGTACTCTCAAGCTAGCGGAACCAAACATGGCAGTCACGTTCAGTTACAACAAACGGGTTCCTAATGGAATTTGTTTTCGGATAGCTATAGAATTGAGGATAATGGAAGTTTTTGTACACTGGAGCCTCAAATAGCTAGTGGTTATCATCAAACATTAGTGTGTTATTACTTTTTCTACGTCCACAGTTAGTTTTGATTTAGTCCTTTTTTTACCTAATTTTGTCTTTAGGTTAGAAAAATGTTAAGATTTTTCCCGTTGATGATACTTTAAAACTAAACATTATATAATATACCTGTAATATTTAAAGAAAGATCTC
The DNA here is from genome assembly GCF_000517525.1 of Limulus polyphemus. Taxonomy (NCBI): domain Eukaryota; kingdom Metazoa; phylum Arthropoda; class Merostomata; order Xiphosura; family Limulidae; genus Limulus; species Limulus polyphemus. The sequence goes on along the minus strand of NW_013665648.1, from coordinate 656,980 downwards.
AAAAGCAAAAACTAATATACAAAGATAAATTCTAACCGTTATGCATTACCGGTAAATGATTTTATAGGCGCTACTGAGAACCGACATAAAATATTACTTGGCAACTTTTTACTTATCAAATACATTTCTAGAGTATAATTTTAACAATAGTTACTATGTTATTAAACGACTTGGAGTAGAGGTACTGATATAAAGTTCTCCAGAATTCACCCTTGCGTAATCACGTATAACACTAACAGTAATGAGAAAATAAATTTTAGTATATCTCAAAAATCAACGAAGAGAAAAATAAAATTTCAATTTCACGTGAAAGAAATTAAAAATGATTCACGGTTAGTTTTGCTAACTTTCGAAAAATCCGCAAAAATTGTTTTTTTATTTTATATTATTACTGTCATAAGGTCACGACGCAGAAGAAGCGAACGAAATAGTTTATTCTACAGTTGTCATGGGATAGAAGTCAATATCTGATGCTAATTTAGTTTTGCTTTGAAAGAAATCAAACTTATGACACTAACAATATCAAAATTAATGATTGGTGTACGAAAATAATAAAAAAAGTTTAGAATATAAGAGCATCATTAAACGAAACCCGAGCTAAAATCTACATAAAGCTAAGTTATAGTTAATACTTAAAAAAACTAAGTTAGTTTTTCAAATTATATTTAGATGCGAGTTCAGATAGATTGCACCCGAAAAAAAATGATTTTTCAGATCCTGTAGCGTTTATAAGGTTAGAAGATGCTTTAAAAAAAATCTAAAAGCTGTACTCTTATTTCAATGTGAAATCTGCTAGTACCTTATCAAATCAACAACGTTAGTTGGTGAAACTAGGGAAGAGTTACGAAAATATCATTGTTTCAGTTACATCATTTCATAGACTAGCATGTGTAAATACATATGAAGCTTCTCGAATGTAACTGAAACAATATTTTCGTAACTCTTCCTTATTTTCACCCATTCACATTGTTGGTAACTGAAACAATAATATGCTCGTAACTCTTCCCTAGTTTAACCCATTCGCATTGTTGGTTGGTAAAGTACCAGCAGACTTCACATGAAGTTGCCTGTAGTATCACATAAGGGTATGTTGATGTCATACCAATCCCCTTACACGACATTAAAATATAACAATTGGATTCAAAGCTCACGTTATACCGGGAAAGCAAAATGCATTGCTCTCGAACCAAAATATTTGATAGCAGCACAGGATTTGTTTGTTTATTTTCAATTGCACGCGAAACTACTCGAGGGCTATCCGTCCTAGTCGTCTTAGTCAACACTACTCACCGCCAGCCTTTAGACTAGTTTTAATTAACAGTCACATAATAACGTCCCCACGGCTGAAAGGGCAAGTATGTTTAAGGATAGAATTCGAATCCGCGACCCTCACATTGTGAGTCAAGTGCCAGGTTCTGCCAGGCTGCGCAAAAAAAAGAAAAAGAAAGAATCAGATGGACAGTTGCCACCGCTTCTATCAATGATCACAATTAATGTTCCAGATGAACGTAGAATATTTCTTTGTTTAGTTAAAGATAGCTGTTTCTCACACGTGGTGGATCTTTTACTGTTCGAAAAATTCACATTAAATTCACAACCGCAGTAGTTGAAATAATATACACGATACTTTCTTTTGGCCTATCCTGTACCTGATAGATTATATTTACTCACCTAATTGATCGAACCGATCTTCCACGGACGAATGAATTCTCTGACACAGCGCCCCCTAGTCCTGTTGACACTTGACTATTAGAGTCCACAGGAAATCGAAAACTGGTACTACGTTTGCGGTTGGGTTCGGGTTCGAGGGTAGGCATGCCGGTAGCAGAAGTTGTAGTGGTCCATGTACTTGTTGACATTCGGCGAAGTAGACTAGGAGGCAGATTTTTTCGTAACCGCTATAAAGGATTCAGTGTTTAGATAATTCCTTCCCATAAGTATGTTTACTAATCTGTTGTAATGCAGGAATTAAGGAAGTTTGAAGAAGAAGAAGAAAAAAAAAGGCGATTTGATGTTAATTGTGTTGTATCAGCTACGAACGTTTCCAATTTTGCATTTCATTTCAGAATTTTCTTTTCAACAGTTATTTTTATTTTCATAATTCCACTTTCAGTTAATTTTAGCGACCAGCTAGACATACACGTATTTCCCCATTATGAAATCCTATTTGTTTCCTTATAGCTCCAAATGTGGAAGACGATTAACATATAAAGTAGAACTGGGCTTAGTATCTGCTTCAAGACTGAACTTTTGTTTGTTTGTTTGTTTGTTCATGCGTTACTTACGCTACAAGCTAAGTTAGTCGAAATAAAATGCACTGGGAAGAAACACTCATGAGGGATTGAAACAAAGTAAAATATATAATGCTTGTAATATTTCACCAGTTCGGTCTTCCATTACAACGAAACGACTACCGTTGTAATATGATGTTAATGAGAAGACTTATTTTGCAAAATACAACCGATAATTTGAAATGTCCTCTTGACGTATTCGCAAAGCAGACCTCATTAACAAATAAGAACACTCGCAGACAAAAAAAAACAAATTCAACTAAAATTTTCTTTTAATGTTCCTTTTCACGTATACTACTTGTTAAGGATCTAAGGTGGATATACTGTCTATGCATGACAAAAATCTGAAAGAAGAGGTTTGTTTGTAATTAAGCACAAAGCTACACAATGGGCTATATGTGCTCTTCCCACCACGGGTATCGAAATCCGGATTCTAGCGTTGTAAGTCCGCAGACATACCGCTGTGCCACTGGGGGGCCTGAAAAAAGGTTCAGATTTTTAGTTATTATTATTCGAATATATGTTGTTTGAGAATTTATATTAGAAACAGGGAAAGAATGACAAAGTGTGAAAACACTTCAAATTTGTTTAATGTGACGCAACACATTAAAAACCACACACACACACACAATATGTATATATTTATTATATATATATATGTGTGTGTGTGTGTGTGTGTGTGTGTGTGTGTGTGCGTAGTT